>NW_023270308.1:0-29914 GCF_011800145.1 Mirounga leonina | reverse complement strand
AGGAAGGAAGGAAGGAAGGAAGGAAGGAAGGAAGGAAGGAAGGAAGGAAGGGAGGAAGGGAGGGAGGGAGGGAAGGATGGAGGTAGGGAGGAAGGAGAGAGAAAGGAAGGGAGAAAGGAAAGATGAGGAAGGGAGATTTCCATCTATATTTTCCACCGTTATGCAAATATTAATTCAAAATATATTAGAGAACTAAATGTAAAATCTACAATTACAAAACAGCTGGAAGTAAATATAGGAAAAAAGATTGTATGACCTTGGGCTAGGCAAAAATTTTTTAAATATGACACCAAAAGCATGATTTGTAAAAGGAAAAAGTGATAAATTAGACTCCATCAAAATAAAAATAAATCTGCTGTTCACAAGACACTGTTAAGAGAATGAAATAAGCCACAGACTTGGAGAAAATTTATCTGAAAAGGACTTGTATCTGGAATATATAAAAGATGTTCAAAACTTAATGATAAAGAAAAAAATATTTCAATGAAAAATACAGAGATGCTTAACCAAAGAATTTATATGGTTAGCAAATAAGCATAGGAAAAAATACAAAACACCATTAGTCATTAAGAAAAAGTAAATTAAAACTATAATGAAATACTACCATATGCCTATCAGGATGTCTAAGAATAAGAAAATGTATCAGTGATACTAAGAAATCAATAAATACTTTTGGGAAAACTGAAATAGCCATACAATGCAATACTATTCACCAATAAAAAGGAATGAACTCTTGATACGTACTATAACATGTATGAATCTCAAAATAATTATTCTGAGTGAAAGTCAGACATAAAAGAGCATGCACTGCATGATTTGATTTTTACAAACATCTAGAAAATACAAACTATATTATATATTGATAGAAAGCAGGAGGAATTATAAGGGATTGCATCTAGAAGGGAAGATATTAAAGGATCCTCTGGCAGTGATGGATATATTCATTACCCTAATTGTGGTGATGGTTTTATGGATGTATTCATATGTCAAATTTATCAAATTGTACCCTTTATTTATTTATTTTTAAGATTTTATTCATTTATTTGAGAGAGAGAAAGAGCACGAGCGGGGTGAGGGGCAGAAGCACAAGCAGACTCCCCGCTGAGCAGAGACCCTGATGTGGGGTTCTATTCCAGGACCCTGGGATCACGACCTGAGCAGAAGGCAGACGCTTAACCGACTGAGCCACCCAGGTGCCCCTGTACCCTTTAAATAACTGCATTTTGTGTAGTTTTATTTATGTTGGCTATACTTCAATAAAGTGCTATGCATCTGTGCACATGTATGTATACACAGGTATCCCCCACTTTTCAAAATTTCATGTTATGCCACTTCACTTTTACAGAAGATCTACGTTAGTACCTGGTTCTGCTAACTGGCAGTAATCTGAAGAGGACTTTTGCTTTTATGAAAAAAGGGGCATAGTAAAAATAGCATTGAGTGTTTGTTTTGCAGTGAGACATCATAGAGGTAGTGCATGACCCAAGCAGCGAGAATGACACCTCCGGGCTCCTTCCCAGTGAGCTATGCTCAGCATCTCAGCATCAAGCTGTGTCTGTGAGCATCTGTGTTTTATCTCAATTTAGTCTGCTCATCCAAGATGTGTGCTAAGGTCTCAGAAAAGCCTAAGAGAGGTTATTTTTGGGTCTAGGAATGCTCAAAAAATTTTCTATATAAATGAATGCTTGTTTGCTATACACCATTTTGGTTTATAAAAGTTTTCATAGAAATGTTCTACTTTTGGATAGCAGGGGAAACCTGTATATAATACATATGAAATAGATAATATACAAAATAATATGTATAATATATAATAAATAATAAAAGGATGCATATATACATATATGATATACATATATCAAGAAGATTACGTGTGTGTATGTGTGTGTGTGTAGGCATATAGATAACTTTCTGTTGAAAGTCATGCTCAAATCTATCCCTTGCTGCAATTTGGTATCCTAAATGTTTGGGATTACCTCATTTTAGGAAGTTACTTGTGTAATATTCTGCTTTATTGTACTTACTTTCATTTACTCTTCTCTGGTTTTCAGCAGTGCCCAGCTTAGCACTTTCCAGATGGCATATACTAGCTAATTCATGGTTGAGTTCAGTAGAAGTAAGCTTCCAGAGGGAATTATTTTCCCCCTAAGGATATCCGTGATGGAACTTTACAAAGAAAGGATTTCTTATAAAAATCACAGTTTAATTAAAAAGTCAAAGAATCTAAACAATTTGGAAATAAAATCCAAATAGTTAAGCATTCCCTCTCACTTAAACCAATTCAAACCTTGCATCGGCTTTCACAGTTTATACTGAAGGAAATTTATTTTTATACTAAGCACCCATTCATTTAGAATATATACAACCAGGAAGATCAAATAAACATGCTTTTTAAAATGGCAGAATGCAATAACTATTGGTATACTAATTAACCTTCTCTTAACCCCCAGGATCCTTTAGACACAAAAATCTTAATACCACAGTGATAGGGGCCACCAATCCAAACCGTTACTCGGAATAAAGTGAGGCTCCAAAGCAACTTGCCCAAAGTCCCACTGTTAGTAGGTCTGTATGGGTGTGATGTGTCCTATAAATGAGTGCTAGCCCTCTAAAAAGTGCTGCTCTCTGGCTGGCCTGTGGGCAGACAGCCCAGATCACAAATGTGCTCGTTGTTTAGAGCTTGCCAGTACACCTGAAGGTCACTGCAGTCATCATCACCTCTGAACCTTTTTTAGTTTAGTCTAAGATGACCCATGTTGAGAAAACAGAGGCAGTTATAGTTTGAAAAAACAAACCATTCTCAGCATGTTTGTAATATGTCCACGACTGTGCCAGGTTCTAATCATGGAAATAAGACACAATCATTTGACAAATGACACAGATTCCCATACTCTCAGATTTGACCAGAGATTGCCCATGTAGAGACATTTCTTTGGGAAGACTGATGAGGGCAAAGTCACAGAGATAGTTCCAGAAACTAGTATCAACAGTATACCAGGCACTATACCAGGCCTATTAAAGATGTTGTATTATATAATCCCTGCAATATTTTGTAAGGCAGCGATTACAAACCCCATTTTATAGACTGAAAAACTGAGGCTATGCCCTGTTAAGCTACTTGCCAAATTCACAACGCAACAAAGTAACAGAGTTACTATTTAAACCCGGGGTTGAAGGATTGCCTAGGATTTCTGCTGTACTACATAGCCTCCCAGACAGAAGGATCCAGCAAAGGGGAAATACTAAGTGTTTTCATTTTATTCAGGAAGTGTATTTCATATCCAAATTCAGGTCATGTCATTGAGGACTTTCTGAAAATATGTCTTATACTGCTTTTAATTTTTCAAAATCATGAGTTCCATGATTCTGTTCCTCAAAAAAAGAAATAATAGAATCAGAAACAGTAAGTAGAATAGATTTGTAAGAAATAAATCACTCTGAGCAAACCTAATTACTTTCTTTCTTCCCACAGAATTACATGGCCAAAAGATAATGGAAGTACAAAAGACACAATATATCTTGATTACTAATATAACAGATAGTGTCTCTTAGACATTAACTCGCACAATTAATTGAAAATCGTCTCAATCTGGAATAAAAATTGACTTCATAGAAACAAAAGGGCAACGTCATAGACTGTCAGGGACCATTCTGCGCTGCCTGCCTTGCCCTGCCCCAGTGGCCATTTGTCATGGTACTTGCAGGGGCAGCAATTGTCTGGAATTATGAAGCAGACAAATGCTTCTGTCTAGTGCTGGCTCTGCCTAGCTAGGAGACCCAACTTGCATTAGTTGGAAATAAAAGTGGGGAGCCATGGAGAAGTACAACCAGGCAAATGAATAGCAACCATAAAACAAATACATAATAATTGAAGAAAAGAAGTGTGCAAAACCACCAGAAGGAGCCATCAGGACTTCCAGAATTTTGTTGCTGAATTTAAACTGAGGAAACAATGCATCAGTCAGAGTCAGCCTTGAAAACATACAGAATGGAGCCACTGGGACAGGAAGTGAACCATGTTGGATTTAGCAAAGTTCAGAAACCTGCCCAAGGGCACAGCTGTCATTGAGGGGTTGGAGGGAGAACTAAAGCACTAGTGTGGCCCTGTCTCCTGATTTTAACCACCTGAACTCCAAGGACACTCCGTGTAAAGATGGACACCATCAACTCACACCTACCTCCTTGAAGCCAGGCACGCGAGGCTTCACAAGTCAATGAGATGACCTGGGGTGGTTAGTAGTAGAAAGAAGCACAACTTCCTGTAATGAAGATAATTGGGGCCCACAGAGCGGTAAATAAAGAGACAGATCCCTGCTTTCCTCCTAGGAACCTGTGGATTCTTTTGAAGAAATGAGATCTTGGTTTAATCAGAAGACATGGAAAGGGCCTGTGCAATGCACCTGTTGGGTCTCTAGCCAGGACAGAGATGGCCAGGTTTGCCCAAGTGATCACACCCTCAGGCTTTGCCCAGGAGGTATCGTCATTCAGGTTTTACACAGAGTGACAATTTGGATTACTTGTTAGGATGAAAGCAAATTCCTCATGAATCACACAGAGCAAAGAATTCTGTTTGCTATTCTTTTTAAAGATTTTATTTATTCATTTGAGAGAGAGAGAGAGACAGAGCACAAGCAGGGGGAGAGGCAGAGGAAGAGGGAGAAGCAGGCTCCCCACTGAGCTCGATCCCAGGACCTGGAGACCATGACCCGAGCCAAAGGCAGACACTTAACCATCTGAGCCACCCAGGCGCCCCTGTTTGCTATTTAGAGATACAAACTGTCCCAGGGCATAGCTTCTGGTTGCCTGAGCTGAAGATAGGCAACCTCTAGGCAAAAAGAGGAAGCCCTCAAAATGTTTTTCCATATTCTGGAGATTACATTTTGCCTCACTGAGTGTGATAGAGTGAGACTACCTCAGCTCCAGACCAAAGCTTTTCAAAATTATGCCAATGGGAAAGTGCCCCAAAGTGACAATACTTCTTATGCAAGAACTTGAAAGATTATTTTATCAATTACTAGCAAGCCATGTACTTTTGTACTAATCAGATGTCATTTTATACTTGAGTATAGTGTCGATGCTTAAGAGCAGACATTAGTGGTTTAAGAAAAATTCAGAAGTCTGGGGTCTGCTTTCGTGGGGGTGCCGCGGCGGGACGGGCTGGAAAGATGCCAGTGGTGGTGATAGCGGAAAGTGCCTTTAGTTTCAAAAAGTTGCTGGATCAGTGCGAGAACAGGAACTCGAGGCTCCTGGAGGAATTGCTACTCCCCCAGTGTATGGTCAGCTGTTAGCTTTATATCTGCTCCACAATGACATGAATAATGCAAGATATCTTTGGAAAGGGATACCACCTGCTATAAAATCTGCAAATTCTGAACGTGGGGCATTTGGTCAGTAGGACAAAGAATTTGGCATAGAGATTTCCCTGGGATCTATACGACCATCAACGCACACCAGTGGTCTGAGACAGTCCAGCCAATCATGGAAGCACTTAGAGATGCAACGAGAAGAGCCTTCACTCTGATCTCTCCAGCCTACACCTCCATCATCGCTGATGATTTCGAAGCCTTTGTGGGGCTCCCTGTGGAAGAGGCCATGAAAGGTATATTGGGTGGCTCAGTCATTAAGCGTCTGCCTTCAGCTCAGGTCATGGTCCCGGGGTCCTGGGATCGAGCCCCGCATCGGGCTCCCTGCTCAGCGGGAAGCCTCCTTCTCCCTCTCCCACTCCCCCTGCTTGTGTTCCCTCTCTCGCTGTCTCTCTCTCTGTCAAATAAATAAATAAAATCTTTAAAAAAAAAAAAAAAAAAAGAACAAGGATGGCAAGCAGACTCCACCACAAGAATGGTTATGCCCAAAAAGCCAGTTGCAGGGGCCCTGGATGTGTACTTTAACTGGTTTATTCCTTTATCAGAGCCTACCCCAGTGTCCCCGATCCCCAATGAACAGCCATTAGCCAGACTGACGGATTATGTGGCTTTCCTCGAAAACTGATGTAGTGTTCTGAGTTCAAGATCCACGTTCAGAATCCTGTATACTGACAGAGAAATGTAAAATTTTTATTTTCAATTTATTGGATGGATGAAGCACCTCAGCATTCCTTACTGAGGATGTGATAAAATTCATATATAAAAGTGTATTATATATATTTTGTCCTTAAACATTATGCTGAATAGTTGTTGAAACAATTCTCATTTTGTAATATTTGACAATTTGGATGGAGCCCGTCAGTATTATGCAGTTTATATTTCCTACTGACTTATAAAGTACAGCTCTCCTGCTTTGTGTAGGTCAGTGGTTGTCAGCTGTTTGTCCCTGCCCCAGCGCGCAGCACACTCCCATCTGCACTGATTGTTGCTACCTACAGCAATTCATTTGGGGTTTGAAGAGGGCCATCCCCATAGGCAGTATCTGAGCTGCTGGGGCTTCTGATGCACCCCCTTCAGATAATATGCTCTCCTTTCTCCTCACCTCCTGAACATCACTTCTACAGAATGCTGAAATGTAGCTGAAGAACCGAAGACCATTTCCTCAGTAAACCAATTTGTGAACTTCAGATTTTTTCCTGATAGCGTGAGTACATCCATTGCTGGCAGTGGAGGGCTTGCCATGAAAATGCAACTATTTAAGAACCTTCAGGAGAAGTATTAGATGTAATGTTCCTTTCAGAAGAAGGGAAACTTAGGGTGGAATGCATTCTATAGGCAAAGAAGCTATTAAGATAAGTGTTCTACTTTGTACAATTATCCTGCAACCTACTGGTTGCTTATATTTATCCTTTAGTTCAAGGTCTGCCTTTTGGAGAAATATTGAACAAGTCTTTCAGTTTTTGTGTGATGCCCTGTAAATATTTGGAGGTGTTTATTGTATCTTCAGGTTAAAAGCCCCCCTGCTTCATTTATTCTGCATTTGTTCAATCAATATTTAATTGCAAAAAAAAAAAGAAAAATTCAGAGAAAATGAAAAAAAAAGAACTTTCTATAAACTTAAAATATTTAATAATTTTTTTTCTGAAAAGGCATCATTTTTCCATCTAAGCAGTAAGATGCATCTAGCTTACATGCTCCATATGCATAATACTTGAGAAACACGGTCTTGGATCCAGGAAATGCTTAATTTGTGAAAATTCGACTCCAGGATTTAAACTTTGTTCATGCCCTAAACATATCTAAAAGTGAGCACCTCCCTTTGTGTTTGTAGCCCACTCTCTTTAATATCTAAGATGAAGTCTCTCCTAATTTTAACAGAATCCTGCTACTGCTACTTCAATGGTCCCAGATAAACATTTTTGGACTCTTTGACATTTTTTTCTAGAAATAATTATTTGTGTTATGTTAGTATGCAGTGATGTTACCATTGTCCTTTTGGAGTTCCTATAGCTTTTTTAAAGCAGAATATTGAGGAAGATTTTTCTGGTATAAATTTCACAAGTTAAGATGAGTCCTTTTCGGGCTATCTAGTTGCAAACAGATACTCTGATGACAAAGATAGGATCCTGTTTACAAACACCTGTGTCATCAGAAGACAGCCTGTCTTCTTTCAAATAATACTGAATTTGGCCAACTTCTGAAACTAGAGTAGAACCTTCTGAAAGATTCTTTGGAGCGCAGTTAAGGATTTAGAACCACTTGGACTATTATCCAGGATACATGTTCTCCAAGGCTTGCATTTATCTGGGCAAAGTAAAGGTTTCTAAAGGGAAGAACCACTTTTCAGATTTTCCTTGGGGTCCATTATACTCCAGACTTATTTTCAAACAGACCCTACTCCTCTTAAGATAATCACAATTTACTGAACTTACAAACATATTAAAGGAACACCTTCTAACTAGGATCACCAGCCTTCCCTGTCTAGAGATTATAAATATAATTAGTAGGTGTTTGTACTGCTAAACTTGATCCTGAGCTCAATAGAGCACTTTTTAAGGAATGTTTTTCTTGACATAAGAGTTGCCTTAAATCATTTATTGTTTCTTCTTGTTTAAACCAGTATGTTCATCTTCATCTCAGGTTAAACACCCCATGATCAGTGAATCCTTCCCTAACCTGCCATGTGATTCTAAATTATCCCAGGTTCCTTCCCATTCATCACACTTGAGTTACCGGTCTGCATATAAGCACCATTCACCACCACACTTGATAGTATGCAAATATCATCAGAGTATGGTTCTGTCCTACTGCAGAACCAAAATCTAGCAGAGTGCTTGGAACATACTTGGAATTGAAAATATGTTGAATAAATGAATTATTTAATTGAAATCTTTGGAGGAATATTTGTGAAACTCTTTAAAACTCTTTGTTCTAATACTACTACACTCATAGAAAGAATTTCAACAGAGCTGTGTCTTAACTCACTGGGTCCCATGAAAAGCCTGACTTTAAATCTCATTGAAAAGCAAACACAAAACAAAAATTCAAAACAATGACAAACTCTCTAGCCAGCGACCCTTTGTAATGACATGCCACAGACATTAAGGGATCTGTTTATAATACAATTTTTCAAACATTAGCAAAATAATTTTTCAATGCAGTCAGCTTAATAAAAAAAAGTTAGCCTGCAAAAGAAATGCAGATATATTTTTTTAGACATTAAAAACCTCTGTTTAGGGAAAATTTCCTCCTGATGATCTGTAAACTTACAGGTTTAGGCACAAATGAGAAGAATTTATATAAATTCTAAATAATAATAAATAAATTCTGCTCTAAATGAATTTAGGTCTCCCAACTTGACAAATTTTTATTAGAGAAAACAGAGGGAACCAGCAGATGAATTTGTTAAGTGTCAATTGTCCTTAAGGAATCTTGGAGAATGAAAGATATGCCAAAAGATTAGAGAAGGGAAAAATATGATCTTCATATACATAAAGAGTGTAGTCTGTGAATTATCAATCTATGCATTTAGTAGAGATCCAAGACAAAATTCTAGGGGATATTATTAAAAAATTGTTTTAAGTACTTGGAAAATAAAGGAGAATGGGCAAAAAAAAAATCTGTTTAGGTTCCAAATTATTACATATTAATGTGCTAACAGATTTAAGAATACGGAGTAGAAATTTTGTCCAAATAAGGGCTATCTTTGGAGAAAATGATGCTCAAATTGCTTTATAAGAGGATTTTTTTAACCTGGCGGGGCATGTATTAGCTTCACAAAGTTCATAAACTTCCTGAAATTGTGAGCAAATATTTCAAGTATGTCTAAGTACCTTTTATTAGGGAGAGAGCTCATAGCTTCCTTATCTCAGCTTCTAACTCAGAAAAGTTAAGAACTGCTTCAGTAAAGTCTAAGAATCCTAAAGGCAAGTAATATTACTTAGGTGATACTGATTATTCACAGGTCATGTGGATCTCAGAAACTATAAAGTTCAGAGGGTTAGCTCAAGAGAACCCAAAGAACTTACAGTATTCCCTGCAGTGCATACAAATGACTGACTGCAAAATACAGGCTGGCATTTTGGTGATATATAAGGTATAGGTGGTACCACATATTTATCATCGGTAAAGAAACCAGACAGGGCATCTCTCATTATCCAAAAAGCTGAAGGCTTTATAAATCCCTTAACATAAAGATTCATTATTAGTGCTATTCAAACTTGGCTGTAAAGTTTCAGTATGATTGTTTTCATTAAGAAATTCAATAGTCAGGGTGCCCGGGTAGCCAGTCGGTTGAGCGCCTGACTCTTAATTTTGGCTCAGATCATTTTCTCAGGGTCCTGAGATTGAGCCTCCCATTAGGCTCTGTGCTCAGTGAGGAGTCTGCTTCTCTCTCTCTCTCCCTCTGCCCCCCCCCCCCTTGTGCCTACGCACTCTCTCTCCCCTAAAATAAATAAATAAATCTTGAAAAAAAAAAAGGAGGGGCGCCTGTGTGGCTCAGTTGTTAAGCGTCTGCCCTCGGCTCAGGTCGTTATCCCAGGGTCCTGGGATCGAGCGGGCATCCGGCTCCCTGCTCCGCGGGGAGCCTGCTTTTCCCCCTCCCACTCCCCCTGCTTGTGTTTCCTCTCCTGCTGTGTCTCGCTCTGTAAATAAATAAATAAAATCTTTAAAAAAAAAAAAAAGAGTATCACTGTGAAATGCTGAAGACTTCAGTAACTCAATTACATATTTTCTGAAGAATACGGGGTTTATGATGGTAGGCAGGGAAATTCCTTTTTTTCAGTCATTAAAGAAATTCATTATAAGTTAGAACCTCTGATTTTTTTACTGAGATATAGTTGACATATAACATTATATTAGCTTCAGATGTACAGGTAATGATTCAATATTTGTGTATATTGTGAAATGATCATTACAATAGGTCTAACATCCATCACTTTACATAAAATATCTGATTAAAGATTTAATTTTTGCAATTACTTGGACACTGGTTAAAAATAAATTGTCCTCTTTACCAGAGGGGAGATGGGTGGGAGGATGGATTAAATAGGTGATGAGGATTAAGGAGTGTACTTGTTGTAATGAACACTGGGTGTTGTATGAAAGCGTTAATCACTAAATTGTACACCTGAGTCTAATATTACATTGTATGTTAACTAGCTGGAATTTAAGTAAATTCAAACAAACTAAAAAACAAAACAAAAAACAAAGAATCATATTAAATAAATAAATAAATAACATTGTCCTGAAATAAAAATCTACATTTTTAGGGTGAAAAATACAATATATAAGTCCCTCCTATTTGACATAAATAAGGTTCTTTTGAAATTCTATATTATTTAATCATCAAAACAAATCCGTGATGGATATGTTACAGAACCTGGACTGGATCGCCTGACGGAAGAACCAAGCAGCACCCGGAGATCTTGGAGAATAGGAGGTTTACTTAATGCCGGTGAGCTCTGAGGAGACTGATCTCCAAAGGTCTGAGCCCCGAGCACAAACAAAGGGGTAAATTTATACACTTCTACTTCCGCATACTTGGCACTTTTGGCGCGTGCGTGAAGCGGGGCAGGGAGAAGAACCCGGATTGTGGTGCATGGGAAGCAGAGCTGGGAGAAGAATCCGGAAGAGCCCCGGGGCAAGGACTGGGATTCTCTCGCAGGCTTGGTCGGCCATCATAGGATACAGATTTTCCTTATCAGATATACTGTTACTCCCATTTTACAGAAGAGAAAACAAGCCTAGTGCAGGTGAGTAATCCACCCAAGAACACTGAATAAATATACCATGATAGAAATCCACATCCCTGTCAACTATTCAACGTTTTTCCTGCTACTCATGACTTTTTAAACACTATATTGGGATATAATTTACATTCAATAAACTGCATCTGTTCTAATAATACAGTTTAGTGAGTTCCGATAAATGTATACAACCCTGGAACAACCACCACAATTAAGACTCCAAGGTAATAGTTGAAGGATATTTATTGCACCCTTGTTTAAGTTTCCTCCCATCTCTTTGTAGTCAGCCCTCTCTCAATTCCAGGAAAAGGTTTTTTTCCCCCTTTTCAAATTCTATACCTTTATTGACTATAATTCACACACTATAAAATTCAGCTGTTAAAAGTGTTCAATGTCTTTAGCATGTTCATAGAGTTGTGCTACTATTACCATATTCTAATTTTAGGACATTGTCATCCCTTCAAAAAGAAACCCCTTACGCATTAGGAGTTACTGCTGATCTCCACCCTTCCCCCTGGCATTCCCAACCCCAGCCCTCAATAAACACTAGTTGACTTTTTGCCTAGTCTGCACATTTCAGCTAAGTGGAATCATACGGTCCGTGTTTTGGGGGGGGGATAGGCTTCTTTCAGTTGGCGTACATGACAATTCGTCCATGCTATATTATAGCACGTATCAGTACTGCACTTCTGATTGCCAAATATCCACCCTGCAGATGTATCACATCTAATTGCTCTGTTCATTATTTGATGGACATCGGAGTTGTTTCCACTTTTTGACTCTAATGGATAATAATGCTGCTACAAACATTCGTGTATACATTTTCGCGTAGACATGTTTTTGTTTCTCTTAGGATATATACCTGGAGTGGGACCTCTAGTTTCCTGTCCGGCACCTAAGGAGTTTGGAAGCCATCCCTTCCATCCACACAACAAGGAAAAACCTGAACAAAATGAAAATCAACATCTCTTCTTGGCTGCATCGCAGAACTGACGTCTCAGGGCAGAACACACGTCATAGGGCAGAACATGGCCTCCAACTGGAGAGACAGGCAGATACAGAGAATCACAATTTAGTGAAGCAGAAACCCACGAACTGAAATCTCTGGGAACTGGTACCAGGGTGGGTACACCAAAACTGTTGGAGCCTCAGGGTGGGCAAGTTTGAAAGTTTAAAACTCCAGGAGGGCCTAGTCTTAAAGGAAGGCCCCCGAACTTTCGTAAATTTTACCTCCAGAATCCTGCCAGGTTCTCGCAGTGAAGACCATGGAAAACTACTCTCCTACTTCCAGCAGGGGAAGGGGCAAAGCAGGCTTTTCTAAATATTCCGGAGAATTCTGTTCTTAACGAGACCTGTTCTCAAAAGAAACTATTTTACCAGAGCCAAACGAACCTAGGAGGAGTAGGAAAGGGAAATACCCCACCGCAGCCTGCTCCACCCTTCTTCGTGAGGAAGGCAAATACCTAGCTCTAGCCTTCTAGTCTCCCCTAAGCGTGAGGGGGACTGAGAAGCGCTTGTGAAAGTCATAGCCCCGGGGCACAAGCTCTCTGAAAGACAGACCAAATCGCAGGCCATGGAATGCTTACCCTCCCCCTGCACTTCACCACAATATCAGTAGGGCTGCAGTGTAACTAGAACTGAGGGATACAGCTGAAAGAAGTGCAAGCCTCAGCTTGTATTTAGGAAGTCGCTAGGGAAACCCAAAGATAATAAAGGGACGACAATACACCGAAAATTTTAGCTTATGACATATACAGCTAGGGCAAATAGTAAACAGTCTAATCCTTAGCTGGGATTAGACATGTGTAAACCCTCATATTAAAGGTTATCTCGCTCTGTTCCTTTTACCCAGCATAGCATGTCTGGCTTTCAACAAAAACCTACAAAGCATACTAACAGACAAAAAACACAGCGTGAAATGACAGAGCAAGCATCAGAAGTAGATTCAGATAAGGTATGGAGGGATATTGGAATTACCAGATTGGGAATTTAAAACAACTGTGGTTAAATGCTGAGCACTCTAATGGATAAAGTAGACAGCATGCAAGAATAGATGGGCAATGTAAGGAGAGAAATGAAAAAAAATCTAAGGATCAAGGGGAAATGCTAGAAATAAAAAACACTGTAATAAAAATCAAGAATGCCTTTGGTGAACTGATTAATACACTGGACATGGTCAAAGAGAGAATCAGTGAGCTTGAAGAAATGTTGATAGAGACTTCCAAAACTGAAATGCAAAGAGGGGAAAAAAAAAAAAAGGAAATAGAACAGCATATCCATGACCTGTGGGACAATTACAAATGTATTAACACACACGTAATGGGAATACCAGAAGGAGAAAAAAGTAAAGAACAGAAAAAATATTTGAAGCATTCATGGCTGTTAATTTCCCAAAACTTATGGCAGATACCTATAGCGGATTTGCTGAGTCTTATATTAACTGCATGTTTAACAGTTGAGTGACTGTTAAACTATTTTCCAAAGTGACTACACCACTTTGCATTTCCACCAGCAAGGTATGAAGGCTACAATTTCTCTACATCCTTGCCAACACATTATTATCTTTTTTTATTATAGTCATCCAGCTGAATGTGAAGTCAGACCTCGTTTGCTTTTCTCTAATGCATAATAATGTAGAGTGTCTCTGCATGTGATTCTTGGTCATTTGTATATCTTCTTTGGAAAAATATCTAATCATTTTCTTTGCCCACTTTTAGCTGGGTTAGTTGTCTTATTATTGAGTTATAAAATGTCTTCATGTTTTCTGGGTATCAGTCCCTTATCAGATATATGATATCAGATATATGACTTACTAATATTTTCTGTAGACTGTCTTTTCACGTTCTTGATGAAATTATTTTTAGCACACTTAAAAAAATTTATTGTAGTCCAGTTTATGTATATATGTATGTTTATACATATATGTACTTATGTATTTTTGCCACTTGTGTTTGGTGTCATGCCAATGAAACCGTTGTCTAATTCAAGGTCAAAGAGATTTACTCCTGTTTTCTAAGAGTTCTATAACCTTAACTATTAGAATTATGTCTGTGATCCATTCAAATTAAATTTTGTATATGGTGTAAGCAAGAGGACCGACTTCATTTTTTTGCATGTGAATATTCAGTTGACTTCACACCATTTGTTGAAAAGAATATTCTCTATTAATTTTTCTTGACACTGTTTTTGAAAATCAGTTGCCCATAAATTTATTTCTGGACTATCAGTTCTAGTCCATTTATCTGTGTGTCTATCCTTATGACAGCCCATACCATCTTGATTTGAATTCAGGAAATGTGAGTACCCCAGTTTTGTTATTTTACAAAATTTTCTGGGCTACTCTATGTCTCTGAATTGCTATATGAATTTTCTAATCAGCTTGTCATTTTTGCAAAAAAAAAAAACAACCCAAACAAACAAACAAACAAAACAGAAACAGCTGGGATTTTGATAGAGATCACATTAAATTTGTAAATCAATTGGGGAGTACTGTCATCTTGATAATACTGTCTTTTGATGCATGAACATGAAATGTCTTTCCATTTATTTAGATTTCCTTTAATTTCTTTCAACAAAGTTTTATAATTTCCAGTGAATACAAGTGTTACACTTCCTTGTAAAACTTATTTCTAAGTATTTTATTTTTATGATGCTATTTTATTTTATTTTATTTATTTATTTTAAATTTTATTTTATTATGTTATGTTAGTCACCATACAATACATCATTAGTTTTTGATGTGGTGATCCACGAATCATTGTTTTCATATAACACCCAGTGCTCCATGCAGTACGTGCCCTCCTTAATACCCATCACCGGGCTAACCCATTCCCCCACCTCCCTCCCCTCTAAAACCATCAGTTTGTTTCTCAGAGTCCACAGTGTCTCATGGTTCATCTCTCCTTCTGATTCCTCCCTCTTCATTTTTCCCTTCCTTCTCCCAATGTCCTCCATGCTATTCCTTATGTTCCACAAATAAGTGAAACCATATGATAATTGACTTTCTCTGCTTCACTTCTTTCACTTAGCATAATCTCCTCCAGTCCCATCCATGTTGATGTAAAAGTTGGGTATTCATCCTTTCTGATGGCTGAGTAATATGCCATTGTATATATGGACCACATCTTCTTTATCCATTCATCTGTTGAAGGGCATCTCAGCTCTTTCCACAGTTTGGTTATTGTGGACATTGCTGCTATGAACATTGGGGTACATATGGCCCTTCTTTTCACTACATCTGTGTCTTTGGGGTAAATATCCAGGAGTGCAATTGCTGGGTCATAGGGTAGCTCTATTTTTAATTTTTTGAGGAACCTCCACACTGTTTTCCAAAGTGGCTGTACCAACTTGCATTCCCACCAACAGTGTAAGAGGGTTCCCCATTTTCCACAACCTCTCCAACATTTGTTGTTTCTTTCCCTGTCCATTTTTGCCATTCTAACTGGTGTAAGGTGGTATCTCAATGTGGTTTTGATTTGAATTTCCCTGATGGCTAATGATGATGAACATTTTTTCATGTGACTGTTAGCCATTTGTATGTCTTCTTCAGAGAAGTGTCTTTGCATGTCTTCTGCCCATTTTTTGACTTGATTATTTGTTTTTTGAGTGTTGAGTTTGAGAAGTTCTTTATAGATCTTGGATACCAGCCCTTTATCTGTAGTGTCATTTGCAAATACCTTCTCCCATTCTGTGGGTTGCCTCTTTGTTTTGTTGACTGTTTCCTTTACTGTGCAGAAGCTTTTTATCTTGATGAAGTCCCAAAAGTTCATTTTTCCTTTTGTTTCACTTGCCTTTGGAGATATATCTTGAAAGAAGTTGCTGTGACCGATGTCGAAGAGGTTACTGCCTATGTTCTCCTCTAGGATTTTGATGGATTCCTCTCTCACATGGAGGTCTTTCATCCATTTTGAGTTTATTTTTGTGTGTGGTGTTTGAGAATGGTTGAGTTTCATTCTTCTGCATGTGGCTGTCCAATTTTCCCAGCACCATTTATTGAAGAGACTGTCTTTTTTCCATTGCATATTTTTTCCTGCCTTGACGAAGATTATTTGACCATAGAGTTGAGGGTCCATATCTGGGCTCTCTATCTGTTCCATTGGTCTCTATGTCTGTTTTTGTGCCAGTACCATGCTGTCTTGGTGATCACTGCTTTGTAATATAGCTTGAAATTGGGCAATGTGATGCCCCAGCTTTGTTTTTCTTTTTCAACATTTCCTTGGTGATATGATGCTATTTTAAATAAAATTTTTTCTTCATTTAATTTTCAGACTGTTCATTATTAGCAATGGGATTTTAGTTGATATTTGTATAGTGATATTTTGTCCTGCAAATTTCCTGAACTCATTTATTTGCACTAATAATTTTTAGGTGGATTCCTTAGGATTTTCTATATACCTGATCATGTATCTGCAAAAAGTGATAATTTCCTTTTTCCTTTATAATTTGAATGCCTTTTATTTCATTTTCTTGATTATTTTCCCTGCCTAGAAACTCTAACATAATGTTTATTAAAAGTGGAATGACAGGGGTGCCTGGGTGGTTCATTGTCTGAGCGTCTGACTCTTGACATTGGCTCATGTTGTGATCTCGGGGTCCTGAGATTGAGCCCCACTTTGGGCTCTGCACTGGGCATGGTTCCTGCTTGGGATTCTCTCTCTCTCTCTCCCTCGGCCCTTCCCCTGCCTTCTCTCTCTTTAAAAAGAAAAGAAAAGAAAAGGAAAGGAAAGGAAAGGAAAGGAAAGGAAAGGAAAGGAAAGGAAAGGAAAGGAAAGGAAAGGAAAAGAAAGGAAAGGAAAGGAAAGAAAAGAAAAAAGTGGCAGGTCAGACAACTTTGTCATGGTTCTGATCTTAGGAAGAGAACATTTTGTCTTTCATATAATGTTAGTTGTGGGTTTGTTCAGATGCCCTTAATTGGGTTAAGATAGTTCCCTTTATTCCAAAACTGTTGATGGATTGCTTTGATTTGTTTTGTGCTGTTTTATCATGATGAAGTACTAGATTTTGTCAAATGCTTTTTGTGTCTATTGTGATGTGTCAGGTGCTTTTGACTTTTATCCTATTAATATGATGTATCACATTGACTGATTTTTACATGATAAACCATATTTTCATTTCTTTGATAAATCTACATTTGTTTGTCTGTTTTAGGGTTTCATATACATTTAATCATTTAGTATGTTTTTTTGTTGTTGTTCCTGTTCTTCAGACCAAGATAATATTCTTTTTTTTTTTTTTAAGATTTTATTTATTTATTTGAGACAGAGAGAATGAGAGACAGAGAGCATGAGAGGGAGGAGGGTCAGAGGGAGAAACAGACTCCCTGCCGAGCAGGGAGCCCAATGTGGGACTCAATCCCGGGACTCCAGGATCATGACCTGAGCCGAAGGCAGTTGCTTAACCAACTGAGCCACCCAGGAGCCCCCAAGATAATATTCTTGAGATTGATCAATGCTCTTTCCTTTATCAGTAGTTCATTTGTTTTTATTGCTAGTAGTATTCTGTGGTATGGGTAGAATATGACATTTTTCATCCATAACATATTAATGAACATCTGGTTTGCTTTTAAGTTTTGGCTAGAATGAATAAAGCTACTATAAATATTTGTATACAAGTCTCTGTGTAAATATTCATCTTCATTTACCTTGGGTAAATATCTAGGAGTGCAATTTCTGGGTCACATGGTATATGGAAGTTTACCTCAAGAAGAAACTGATAAATTTTATTCCAGTGTAGTCATGCCATTTTAAATCTTCACCAGCCGTGTATGAAGTTCAGTTGTTCTACAACTTTGCCAACACTTTTATTGTCAGTCTTTTTTTTAGCAGTCCTAATGGACATATACATGCTGAAACCTTTCCATGTGCTTATTATCCATGTCACTCACATAGCTTCTTTTCTAATGTGTTCAAGTTGTGTTTCTTCTTTTGTTTTATTCTTTGGATTAAAATCATTTTTCACATATATGCACAATAAATATTTTTTCTAATTCTGCTTCTTCTGCAGATTCATTTTCCTAGTGGTTTCTTTATAAACCAAATGCTTTAATTTTTATAAGTTCAGTGAACTAGTATACTTAAGGTTTATGATTTTTATAACTCTGTTTAAGACACTTTTCCCTAGGGGTGCCTGGGTGGCTCAGTTGGTAAAGCATCTGACTCTTGATTTTGGCTCAGGTCATGATCTCAGGGTTCTAGGATCGAGCCCTGTGTTGGCATCCCTGCTCAATGGGGAGTCTGTTTCTCCCTCTCCCTCTGCCTGCTGCTGCCCCTGCTTGTGCTCGCCTGTTCTCTCTCTCTTTCTCTATCTCTGTCAAATAAATAAATAAAATCTTTTAAAAAAGGAAAGAAAAGAAGAACTTTTCCCTATTCTAGGCCTTCAAATTTTTTCTTTTGTGTTTTGCTTTGGAAATTTTATAATTTTAGCATTTACATTTAGGTCTATTATTTATGCCAAGTTAATTTTGGGTATGGCAGGAGATGATGGTAGATGTTAATTTTCTTACATATGGAATCTATTGTTCTAGCATCACTTGCTTAAAAGACATTATTTGTTGAAAATCAATTGACCATGTATACATGGGGCATTTCCTAGATTTACTATTCTATTGCAGAAAAATTAGCTGAAAATATCCTAAATATCTTGAAAAAACATTTTTTACACTGATTATATCTTCTGCTATCTCTATTTCACTGTTGAGCTCACATAGTAAACTTATGATTACATCTCAAGAATTTACATTAGCTTTTTTGTTTGTTTTGTTTTCATTCTTCTAATGATATCTTCTTTCTGTTTACTATGTATTTACTTCATATTTAGCATCTCTGATGCTCTTTATTAATTTCTCTAGATCTGAGTTGCCATATGTTGTCATTTCTCTTCAGCCTGAAAAAAATATATCAGGACCTTTTAACAGTACATTTCCGCTCACTCCCTCATCCTGGTACTGTGTTGTTTTATGTATTACATCTATATACATTATAAACTTCAGAATACAATGTTATTGTTTGAGCTTTAAATAAATAAATAACCATAGTCTTTTAAAGAAATTAAGAGAGGAAAAAATCAGCAAAATTGAATATAGATCATTAGGAATTGCAGATGTAAGACGCTCAGCAAACTAAACAGTGTAAACACAGAGAAAATGCTCCTGGCTATACCATAGTCAAGCCGTAGTTTCCTTGCTTTTAGATTCCTCTATAATTTTCAGCTGCTCTGCTGGCCTTAGGCTTTCCCTGTAATACCTCAAAAAAATAAAACTCCAGCTTTCTCATCTACACAGAGTTGAGAATGCAGTCAGCTTAAAAAGCAGCATACACAGGTCTTACCTGATCTTTAGCCAAATCTTTTAAGTGTAGACTATTCTCAGATCTCTGGCTGCATTTTAGCCAGTGCCCCTAGAACCTCCATCATAGGTGAGGTCTAGCTATCAACCAGGTATATGGGTAATTTATAGTCAAAATTCGGGGGTTTACTCCTGAAATTCTCTCACTATCAGGTTATCTCCACCTGTTATCCTAGTTATTAGCACTATTGTCTGGTACCTTGGGCTAGTAAGCCTGCTATTTTCTGCTGCCCTTGTCTGCACCTATAGCGAGTGTTGGGGGGGGTGCCTCCTGCCAGAAAATTGCAACCCTTGCCCTTTCGGCTACAGTTTTTTTAAAAGTAAACTCTACTGGCTTCTGTTTTTGTAATGTCTTCTGGGAATTTAAACAATCATCTTTAATATTTGGTCCAGTTTGTAAACTCCATATATGTTTATATAAGTTGCTAAGTATAACTCCAGGTATTCATCAAGCTTTCATGTTATGTGGCTGAACATTATCAATATACTGATTTCTGGTTAAATATTACTTGTCCAAGTAATCTTTCCATGGCTCCTTTTATGTGCTTTAAAAGCACCTATGTCCTTCTTTAATGCTTATCTCCTTTAATATTCCTTCAATATATATTGTTTTCCTGAGGATATAAGCACCAAAGTAAACACACAAACAAAATCCCCAAAGAATAAAGATTAAATGAATTGGCTAAATACAGTCAGGATTTTTTTTTGAACTTTGAAAAAAAAATCAATACAGAAGTTGAGACATACTTAGGAATTTGCAGTTAGGAATAAGTAAGGAATGGAAATAAGATAAAACAAAACTAAACTTTTTAGGAAGAGACAACATTTAATAAGAAAAAACTTCTCGTGCTTCAACAGGAACAGACCATAATTCGAACTAGGAAAATTTGGAAATGCTTTCTGGAGAGCTATAGAAAATGATCACAAGAATTCAGTTATCAATGTTCTTGTAATGACTACAGAAAATTGGTGGGATAGGCATGGAGGGCAAAAATGCTACTTGCTGGGGCACCTGGGTGACTCAGTCAGTTAGGCAGCTGCCTTCGGCTCAGGTCATGATGCCAGGGTCCTGGGATCGAGCCCCATGTCAGGCTCCCTGCTCAGCGGAGAGCCTGCTTCTCCCTCCCCTTCTGCCTGCCTCTCTGCCTACTTGTGCTCTCTCTCTCTCTCTCTCTGTCAAATAAATAAATAATAAAATCTTTAAAAAAAATGCTATTTGCTTATGATAAAAACAGTAAAATCAGAGGAAAACATAATCAGAACTAGTAGCTACCCAAACTAAAATGAAATGGTTATTTTGAGACTCTATCTTATCTTAGGATAAAATTCTATCTTATTTGTCTGTAGCAGCAATCTTGGTGTTTCTTACAAGAGTATCTCAAAGGCATTTTTGTGTGGGTTAACTCTATTCCTTTGACACTCTGGTAAGAGACATAAGTCCACAGCAGACCCCCACCCTTTACTGAGAAAAAAAAAAATCTGAAATCGCTGTTCTGTACTTTTGCCAAATTGGATAATCCAATACTAAATGAAAAGCTGTATGGCATAATAGAAGGAGCAATGAGAAAGGAAATGAGAAGATCTGTCCTTAACGAACTGTGTGACATGGAGTATTTCACTCAACTGCAAGGCGTCAGTGCTCTCATTAGCTAAGCAAGGAGACTCAACAAGGTGGCATCTAAGATATATTCTATTTTTTATAATTTCCTAATTTGTCATTCAAATAATTTTCCACTTCAAGATCCACCTGTCATTATGACCTAAAACTTTTCAAAAAAATAAGTTTTGGAATTAATTTTGCAAATTATCAGATGGTAAATAGTATCTTGCAGTCCTTATGTAGGATTACATTGCATTGCATTTATTCATTAATCCAATAAATACTTACTAAATGTTTGTTATGTTCCTTGCTACTATGTTAGGCTCTGGATATAAAATGGTAATCAACACATTTCAAGTCCTCAATTAAATCATAAAGAAATAAGGGAGACAGGCCAACAGAAAAATGTGCTATGATTTGAATAAATGCAAAGTATTCTGAAAGCACAAAAGAAAATTACTTCACCTCATTTTTAGGAAGTTAGGGAAAGTGTTTCAAGGTAGATGATACATATGAAATTGTGCTATGTACTCTAGAGAAATTTACAGATGCCACCAAACAACCCTTAGTTTCAAAGTTATTGTGGTTTTGAACAGAAGACAAAATGTAGGTAAATGAGGTATTGGATGAAAAGTAACAAGTGACATAAAAAGTTACCTATACAAATTTTCATCATTTTAAAAGAAGTGGAAATTTCCTCCAACTAAAGAAATCAAGGATATCAGTTTGTTTTAAAAAGACAAGGGGAAGCATTCTAGAAAGAAGAGATTTATTAAGCCAAAATTTCCAGAGCTAAGGAGTGGCCAACAATGTCACTTACCAAATCCTAGGGAAGCAGGGAATAGAACTACCAAGGCTTACATATATGGGGGGTTGGCATATGCCCTTTAAATAACAGATGCATCCATATTCAGAGACAAATGATATCACCAAGTCTCACTCTATCCTTTGACACTCATGATCTCTGATCTATGAATGGTGACCAGATTTTTTTTTGCTATAAGCATCCCTAAGCTAACATCTTTAAACCTTAGCAATGCAGATACAAAATCATTTCTCTTTGTCTTTTAACATTCATATGTAAAATGTACTGAAGGATTCTAACATCTCCTTGTTCATTACTTAGATGAATCACCAGGAAGTATAAAATGGGTTACAATGCTTGGCCAGGCCTGTCTGTAACCTTGCGGTCAGGGAGCAGACAATTGGCTGTGACTGATGGTTCCTTTAGGACTGGGAAGGACTGAGGAAAAGTAGCTCTCTAATGGGACAGGATTCTGGGTAGACAAAAAGACTTCCACACTACTGTTCCTGCCCTGAGGAGCTGAGAGAAAAAAAAAAATTATAAAAAGCCTTATTTTCCCTCTTGCTATATGTGAAAGCACATACTTCCATGTTGGTGCTTGATAAATATTTACTGGTTTTAAAAGAAACACACTAATGGTTCCCCTAAGTGTCCAGTATTCAGTAACATTTCAGTACGCAACCCCACCAAAACAAAATATTTAGGAATTATATTCCAAAACATATAGCCCTCACCCCATCAGCAAATACTAACACACATTCCAGAAGTAAAAGAATGGTTTAAATTCCGTAAATAAAAGGGGAGATGATGTTGAAAATTATTAAAGCTTTTGAATGAGAACCATTAAAAATACTGAAGAACTCGATTCAAGGATTTTTAAAAGGCTTTTTACATAGTAAAACTAAACTTTTAATTTTCTTGAATCCAGAAATGGTATCTACTAAGGTAAGTAGAATCAATCCGCGGTAGTTTATCACAGGATAATTGTCAGCAAACGCAGTTATCCAGAAAAGAGAAAGAAAACAAAGTCCTTCAAGAAATTAAAGGAGGTATCCCCAGAGCTTTTGGGTAACAGGAAGTCCTCACTCAGTTTCACATACTTAGATCAGCGTCCCTTACAACAAGTTTAACTGGGTCAGCTGTATGGATTCCTTCGAATAATAGATTAGGTCCAATAGATGAGAAAGCAGAGAACTCCCAGGTGGTGGTGCGTAATGATAACCCCGAGGAAGGAAGGACAAAAGAAAACCCAGCGAGTGAAGAGACACAGGAGAATTGGAAAAAAGCAAAGTAGTCTGAGGGCGGGGGAATGGCACCCAAATAGAGGGTTAAGAGAGGCTCTCTAAGTCACAATATTTGTCTGTGTGGAAGAGACAGACCAGGCTCAGTTACTTAATTATAAAATTTTTAACCTTCTCCGTTGGCTCCCTCCATAGAGCTCAAAATCAAGGAGCTTCTCATCAGATATTCCACTCCTATTTATTTAACGGAGAGAAAGGAAAACACCTGTCCACACCAAAGACTGGCACGTGAATGTTCTTGTAGCTTTATTTTATTTTATTTTTTAAAGATCTTATTTATTTATTTGACAGACAGACACAGTGAGAGAGGGAACACAAGCAGGGGGAGTGGGAGAGGGAGAAGCAGGCTTCCCGCTGAGCAGGGAGCAGGATGCGGGGCTCCATTCCAGAAGCCTGGGATCATGACCCAAGCAGAAGGCAGACGCTTAACCGACTGAGCCACCCAGGCGTCTTGTAGCTTTATTTACAATAGCTCCAAATTAGAAACAACCCCAGTATCCATCGAGGAGTGAAGGGATAACCAAAATATGATACACCGATACGAGAGGAACCTACTCATCAATTCAAAGGAACAGACCACCGGTAGATCCAAAAACTTGGATAAATCTCAAAATCATTGTACCGGGCAAAAGAAATTTGACACAAATGAATATACACAGTGTGATACATTAACATAAAAATTCAGGTGCAAATTAAGTTGATCCAGGGTGATAAAAACCAGACCAGTAGTTGTCTGGGAACAGGGATGGTGGGAACATGAACTGCAAAGGGTCCAGTGAAGCTTTCAGGGGTGACGCAAATATCCTGTATTTGATGTCAGTGGTGGTTTAGACATGTATACATCTGCCAAAAGCTTATCTAATTGTATGCTTTAAATAGATACTGGTTATTCTTCATAAATTCTCCCTCAATAAAATCACTAAAAAACAAAGTTTTTGAAAAAACTTGTGAAAAGTTTAAAAACGTTTAAAGCAGAGCCCTGTTTGATGCCTAGTTACTAGACATGTTAAGTAGCTGGTTTTGTTTTTGGTTTTTTTTTTTCTGAACAGTATTTGAGAAGATTCTTTTAATTTAAGACTCTGTAAAGGCCAAAAAAGTAATAATTTTTAAAAACCTAAAGGGAAAAAAAAACAGACAAGTATTTATTGATCACTTATTAGGTATAAATATTTTACTTATACTGCATTGTTTATTTCAATGTAATAGATAGAATTTAATCCATATTGTAAGTGAAAAAAACCCAAGGCTCAGAAAGTTCATTGAATTTCCTCTGGCTTTCACATCATTTCAGACCGGTGCCTCATATTCCTATGTAAGATTTGCTTACTTAACATAGTGAGAGAGACATTACATTCAGTAAAATGTACCCATTTTAAGTGCACATTCCAGTAAGAGTTAATCAGTGTATCTAGTCATGCAATCACTATCACAAGCAACATACAAAATATTTTCATCACACCAACCATTTCTTTTGTGCCATTCCCAGTTAATTGTTGCAATCCTTTGTCCTAGTCAATCACTAACCTGCCTTCTCTCATGATAGAATAGTTTGCAATTTCTTATATGCAAACTTCTATATTTCTATATTGAATATAAGCTTTTTTATTCAAAAAGAATATGAGTAGAATCATATTCTTTTGTGTCTGGCTTCTATAATTCAATGTAATAGTTTCATGATTATTACGTATTACTATGTATATAAGCAACTTGTCCTTTTAAATTATTGAAGAGTAATCCATCATATAGATATATTGCATTTTTAATCTAGTCACCTGTTGGTTGGTATTTAGATTGGTTCTAATTCCCAGTTTAGAACTATTACAAATAAAGCTCTTATGAACATTTGAGTATAAATCCCTATATGTACATTTTTTTTTTTATTCTCTTGGTATGTTTAACTTTAAAAGAAATTGCCAAATGGTTTTCCAAAGTGGTTGTATTATTTTACATTTGCACCAGCAGTAAAGAAGAGCTTCAGTTGTTCTCTATCCTGCAAATATTTGGTATTGTCATTAAAACAACAACAAAATGTAGTCATTCTAATGAATGTCTCATTTTGGTCCTGGTTTGCATTTCCTTGTGCTTATTGGCCATTTGTTTATCTTCTTTTTGCCCATTTTTGTACTGACTTGTTTTTCCACTTATTGTGTTGTAAGAGTTCCTCATGTATTGTGGATAAAAGCCCTTTGCCAGATATATGTTTTGTAAATATTTTCTCACAATGTATACTTGCCTTTTCATTTTCTTGATGTCTTTTGAAGAACAGAAGTTTTAAGTTTTGCTAAAGTTTGATTTATCAATTTTAAGGAATTATAATTTTTATGTATTAAATAAATATTTGCCTACTCTTAGTTTTCAAGGATTTCTCTTATATTTTCTTCTATAAATTTTATGTTTTAGATTTTACATTCATGTCTATCATCCATTTCAGTTTCATCTTTTCTGCATGGTATGTGGTGAAGATTCATGTTCATTTTTTACCCACATGTTCAGTTATTCTAGCACCATTATTTATTTATTTATTTGTAAAGATTTATTTATTTATTTGAGAGAGAGTGAGCGAGAGAACGCAAGCAGAGGGAGGGGCAGAAGAAGAGGGAAAAGCAGACTCCCTGCCTAGCAGGGAGCCCAATGCAAGGCTCCATCCCAGGACCCTGGAATCATGACCTGAGCCCAAAGCAGCCTCTTAACTGACTGAGCTACCCAGGCGCCCCTCTAGCACCATTTTTAAAAAATACATTCCCATTCAATTATATTGGCATCTTTGTCCAAAATTTACCATATATACATGAGTCTATGTTAGATACTCTCTATTATTTTCCACTGATCTTTATACCAATATCATGTGTCTTGACTAATAGAGCTTTATAAGTCTTTAAATGAAGTTATATGGGGCACCTGGGTGGCTCAGTTGGTTAAGCGACTGCCTTCGGCTCGGGTCATGATCCTGGAGTCCCGGGATCGAGTCCCGCATCAGGCTCCCTGCTCAGCAGGGGGTCTGCTTCTCCCTCTGCCCTCTTCCCTCTCGTGCTCTCTGTCTCTCATTCTCTGTCTCTCAAATAAATAAATAAAATCTTAAATAAATAAATAAATAAATAAATAAATCAAGTTATATAAGTTTTTTTTTTTCTTTTTAAAATTGCTTTGACTAAGCGTTGGGTCATTTGAATTTCCATATAGATTTTAGAATCTGCTTGTCAATTTCACTACAAAATAAGCTTGCTACAATTTTGATTGTGATCTAATTGAACCATTAGATTGATGTGGGGAAAATTCATATTTCAACAAGTCTTCAGCCTTCCAATTAGCAAATGTGTCCTATCTTTCCATTTTCTCAGGTCTTATTAAATTTCTTCCAGCAATGTTTTATAGTTCTTATTGTAGAGGTCTTGCACACTTCAAATTTATCCCTAAGATTTCATGTTTTTGATGCTCTTAAAAACAAACTGTATATTTTCTTTTGTACTCCAATTTTCTGTTACTTTATAGAAATTCTATTGATTTTTATATATTGACCTTATATCCTGACTTTACTAAATTCACTTACTAGTTTTAGCTGCTTTTTTGCATATGCCTCAGAAATTTCTACATAGATGATCATGCCATCTGCAAATTAAACAGTTTTGTTTCTTGTCCATTTGGAATGCCTTTTTGTTATTGGTTTTGTTTTTGCCTTTTTCCATTGGATACTTTTTATATATTGTTTGATTCTGTTTGATAACTTTTTAAGGATTCATATGTTTTAAAAAACATGCAACTAAGTTATATACACACTCACTTGAGACAACTTATTACATTCTTCCTTGTAATATCTATGTGGCATCAGATGTTTTTAGATGTGACTAAGGCAACAATTTGTTGAGGATTCACTTGGTTTGAGTTTAATGGTAAATACTTTTGTAGTTCACTTTCATTTATAGTTACTTTATTGTAAGCTCTCCTGATGCAGGGATATCCCTCTGTCCACTGTACCAATAAACTCAAATTTGTGACCTGGCCGAAGTGTCTATTATGATGTGATCTTATTCTAACTTTGGTAGAAATGTGCATAAGGGAGGAAAAAGTCTGAAATGCATGGAGCCAGAAACTTGTATGTAAAAAAATCTTTCCCAATAGAAATATTTAGCACACAATATGTTGCTACTTCCTAATTATGTGACATTGAACATGCTCCCATGAACTTTGATCTCCTTCTTTATAAAATGGAGATAAAATACCACTTTCAATTCTATATATGTTCTATATAAATAAGTTATATATATAATACATATTATATATAAATGTGAGAGATTGATATTTAAATCTCCATGCTATTGATATGCTATTGAAAAAAAATATATATGGCATTTATCACTGTGCTTTGAGTTATGCTGGCTATTGTTATGTGACAGGACAAAGATATTAAACTATAATTAACACAATCCCCTATTCCCTCATTTTCTATAAAGTGTGGTTTCTGATAAAGATAACTTTATGTTCTGTGAGCTGGTAGAAGAGGATACAGATTGAGGGAGCCAAATCCCAGAAGTGCAGACTCAGAGAAAGAGTAAAAAAAAAAAAGAAGAAGAAATGTGTGCACCTGTAAGCAGCCTGACATTTGAGGGATAATGATAATGGACAAGTAGGATTCTTAGAAAGTTTTGTGTTTGATGTACCATCTAATCCCTTTCTGAATGTCCTCAAAAGACCCTCGATAAAGATGTACACTCCTCTTGAAGGTTTTTGGGGGTCGAATTCTGTTTATTTTTAGTGTGATTTTGTGATGAGGCTGGCCTTAAGGCAGGAACTGGAAAGTACAAATGTATTCAATTTGCAGCCATAATCAATTTCACTAAAACAGAAGTGTCAGTGCAAGGCCGAAGGAAAGAAAGCATTGGAGAAATCAGGGAAAAGTGGCCTGGACACTTCAATAAATCAAATAAACAATAATATTAGAAAATACTTACGCAGGTGGAACCCTGGAAATAGATCCTAGACAGTCCTGAAGCCAAGGGTAATTTGTTAAAAAGCTACAAATACGATGTTTGGAGACTTTATTTCCTTTTCATTCCAGGGTGTCTCCTGAGATGTTTAGAAACTCAAGATTCTTGAAGAAGCTATCAAAAGAACAGAAGACAAAAATACTAGCCACCAATCACTTGAAAAAAGATAAACTGTGACCAGAGGGAATTTACAAACTTCTAAGTCCTGTCTCCAGACAGTTTCATGCTTAAATTTTTTCAGTGAAACACTGGAAAGCTTTCACTGGTAAATCTATCCAAGACTGGAAATTAAATCAGGGTTGTTTACCAAATTAGACACACTGTGCAAAGATTGGATGTGATGAAGAAACCTGTGCGGATAACAGTCATAGCACACTGGTTCCCATTTCACTGGATTTTGAAGTTCTTATAAAACCTATATGTTTGGGATGCCTGGGTGGTTCAGTCACTTAAGAGTCTGCCTTTGGCTCAGGTCATGATCCCAGGGCCCTGAGCAGGGAGCCTGCTTCACCATCTGCCTGCCACTCCCCCTGCTTGTGCTCTCTCTCTGTCAAATGAATAAATAAAATCTAAAAAAAAAACAAAAAAAAAACCTATATGTTTTTTTGGAGGATGACGCTCACTTTCATATGGATAGCACATACAAAAGAAATGAAAATGCAAGAATAATTAATAATGACAAACATCAGCTTTTAGCACCCACTTGGATGATTTATTTTTCATACTCTATTGTCAAGCATCATAGTAATCATGAGGACTAAGAATTATAATGCCAATATTACATATAAAAAGAAATCTGAGTTTATTTTAAATAGAGCTAAAATTATCTATGCAAGTTTATAGGCGTTGATGAGACACTATTCAAATCCAGATCTGCTTGGCTCCAAATCCCATGTTCTTCTCAGCTACCAGCTGTAGGGATGGTCAATGTACTGGACTCCTTTGAAAGAGTCTGTCTAACTCACAACAACCCATAATTGCCTTCCCCTTGCAACACATACATTCTTATTTGGTCCATATTTGTTCTTCTAGAAGTCTGTTTTTTTTCAGACTATGATTCATTTCACTATATCATGCTCACTACTGGCTCTCCTTCTGGCCAGATCTATTGGTTCACAAGTAGGCACCTGATAAAAGCTGACCTAATTATAGTCTTTCTCTGGCTTTCTAAAATTAATGACAAATAAGTAGAATTAAGAGCAACATGGCTTTGCAAGCTGGGGAGCAGAGGACACCACACTGTAGAGAAAGAGAAGAAACATGTACAGAGAAAAATCGAGGTGAGAGAGATTTCTGCCTGGGTTCTTAATAGTTTTATTCCCAGAATTCAATTCCAATTCTTCCTGTGGTCCAGGCACATTCTTCCTGTTGAGTACCACGATGTTCCGTTGTTCCATTATGATTTGTTGTCCTGTTTTGCTTCATTTAGCTCCAGTTGGCTTTCTTTACTTGTAATCCAAGAGTTCTAACCCCAAATACACCAGAGTTGATTTTCATCAGAAGGATAAACAGATAAAATTTCACTGGCCTCAAAGATCAAGTAGACCCAAGGGCTATGTCTTTCTTACAAAGATCTGGGTAGATCTCTAACTCTGTCATTCTCTCCCTGAGACTTCTGAGACCACACATTTGGCTTCACCCTCATGCTGAACACCAAATCTCTTTCTAGGCAACAGGGATTTTAAAACACCTAGACCAGTCATGCAAATGAGTTATCATTAAGACCCACCCAAACTTTGGATCAAACAGACCTGAACATAAATCCCAGGTGCAGT
>NW_023270307.1:0-12968 GCF_011800145.1 Mirounga leonina | reverse complement strand
TTCTTTCTTTCTTTCTTTCTTTCTTTCTTTCTTTCTTTCTTTCTTTCTTTCTTCTTTCTTTCTTTCTTTTTCTTTCTTTCAGATTTTACTTATTTATTTGAGAGAGAGCAAAAGCAAGAGAGACCACAGAAGGAGAGGAAGAAGCAGAATCATCACTGAGCAGGGAGCCCGACACAGGGCTCAATCCCAGGACCCTGAGGATCTGAGCCAAAGGCAGATGTTTAACCAACTGAGCCACCCAGGTGCCCCTTCCTCCCTTTCCTCTTTCAACAGTCACAGCTCTGTTAAATCTCTCTCAGAGGATGCCTTTCCCAACATAATTGTCTCCATCTTCTTTAATCTCCTTCTTTCTTCTAATTATCAAAAAAAATCTCGTATTTCTTTGTAAATACTCCATTATTTACAGAAAATAATCTATTCTGTAAAATGTTTACACTAATTGTAATTTATGTTACGATATAAAAGTTAAGTTGCATTTGACTAATTGACATGCTATGTTTGGTAGACAGATCATTAAACATTTATTAATTTTACTATCGCAGTTTTCTTTTCATATTCATATTTTGGAATTTTATCCCTCCCCCTGCACCACTCATCTCAAACATTTTCTTAGGTCTTGAAAACTAGTAAGTGCTATGCTTGCAGTGGTAAGACAGTAAAATGGGTAAAACTGGCCTTGCTGACAAGATGAAAAGAGTGGAAATAACAACTATTCCATGTAATTACAAAAAACAAAAGAATATTGGCAGTGCGTTACTGAAGCATCACACTCTGAGTGTTCAACAAAATTCGGTACAAATACTAAATTTAACAAACTTAATCTACCACATATTTGAAATGCAGCCTATTACTATTTTTGTACTGCATGACAACCAGGCATGAAGAATAACTGATTACAAGAACATACAATGGGGAAAAGACAGTCTCTTCAATAAATGGCGCTGGGAAAGCCTTAAAAGAATAAAACTGGGCCACTGTCTGGGAGCATACACAAAAGTACCCAAGATGCGTGAAAGACCGGGATGTGAGACCTGAGACTAGAAAGGCAGCACAGGTAGCAATTTCTCTGATATTGGCCGTAGAAATATATTTCGGAAAGGTTTCCCAAGGCAAGGGAAGCAAAAGCAAAAATAAACTATCGGGATTACATCAAATTAAAAAGCTTCTGCACAATGAAGGAAATAATGAAACCAAAATACAACCTACTGAATGGAAGAAGATATTTGCAAATGACATATCGGATAAGAGGTTAATCTCCACAACATATAAAGAACACACACAACACCAAAAAACAAATAATCCAATTAAAATACGGAAGGAGGCCTTGAATAGACATTTTGCCAAAGAAGACATCCAGATGGCCAACAGACACACGAAAAGATGCTCAACATGACTCATCATCGGAGAAATGCAAATCGGAACTACAATGAGCTATCACCTCACACCTGTCAGGATGGCAAAAAGCAAAAAGACAAGAAATAACAAATGTTGGCAAAGATGTGGAGAAAAAGGAACCCTCGTGCATTGCTGGTGGGAATGTAAATTGGTGCAGCCACTGTGGAAAACAGTAGGAAGGATCCTCAAAAAATTAAAAATAGAATTACTATATGATCCAATAACTCCACTACTAGGTATTTATCCAAAGAAAATGAAAACACTGATCTTCCCTGTTTATTGCAGAATTACTTGCAATAGCCAAGATATGGAAGCCATCTAAGGGTCCCTTGATAGATGAATGGATAGGGAAGGTGTGACGTGCGCGCGCGCGCGCACACACACACACACACTGGAATATTACTTGGCCATATACAGGATGAGTTCATGTCATTTGTGACAGCATGGATGGACATAGAAGGTATTATGCTAAATGAAATAAGTCAGACTGAGAAAGACAACCACCACATGATTTCACTCAAACGTGGAATCTAAAAAAAAAAAAAATGAATAAACAAACAAAGAAAAAGCAGAATCAGACCTATAAACACAGAGAACAAGCTGATGGCTGTCAGAGGGGGTATAGGGAGTGGGACAGTGGGACACACAGGCTTCCAGTAAAAATAAAATAAAACAAAACTGATTGCAAATAAATAGTAGTATTTCTGCACAAAGCAAGCATTTCTGGCACTTAGTTGGGAAAAAAGGAGGGCAGCAGGAATGAGAAACAATTTTGGGGTTTCTCTGAAGACTCCCGGCTATACAATGCAGCAGACCCCAGCAGACTGTAGTTTTCCACAGTTTAAATGAGCTCGATCCAGTAAACAAAATGTACCTCAATATTATTTCATAGCTAAAAAATAGGCACTTCATATATTGAGTGCCTCCCTCTCCCCGCCCCCCAGGTATTTAATGAGTGGTGGTGGTTGGTTGGTGCTCCCAGGGCCAAGCCCGATCGTGAGCAAGCTGGACAGCCCATGCTGGTGGTGGGCAGAGAGGAGGTGGCTCCTATGTCTGGGGCGGGCACTGAGAAGGCCCGGAATGTTCTGGGAGGGCAGAGGCGGGCCCAGGCTGCAGCAGCTGGGCCAAGGATCCGGGGAAGCCACTCTTGCCACTCCCCACCAGCCACCACTGGAAGCCTCTCCCCCAGCATGCTTGGGGCAGAAGGCAGAATTATTAGGCTCTGCATAACCTAATGGCTTTCCCACCACCGGGAGGAAAATGCTTCCCATAACGGCCCTTTGCCTTGACAGTGAAACAGAGCACCACTTGAGCCCTGGAGCTTCCACGAAAATGACCTGCACCTTTTGTGCACCCGGCTTGGCCACAGGGGAGTCGGCATGGTTGGCCCAGATTCTTTGCAACTCATTGGTGTGAAAAAAAGCCTGTGTTCAGAAAATAGGTGGCGAGGGAGCCAGAAAGTTGGAAAGTGATGGGCACTGGGCTCTCTTGGGTTCCATGCCTCCTCCAGGAGCTGGTCCAGTCCCGTGAGGGGTGCTATGGCTGGAACTTCTTGCAGAGTGTGGTGACATGCACTCCCCTGCAGACCCTTTGGGTCTGGGAGGGGAGACAGCATTCAAAGGCTGCCTCAGCTCACTGCCTGCTCAGTTCTTCTGCATGTTTATTTCTATAGTAGTGCCCTTCCTTGCTAAATTAATCTCAGGGAAAAAGGGTCAGGATTATAATATGAAGATGTGTACACCATATGATAAGGTACAAAGGAGGGAGCATCACAGAGAAAGTGATGACATTGGAGTTGAGCCCTGATTTGTGGAGAGGAGCTTCCTAGAAGAAAGGAAGGAAGGAAGGAAGGAAATAGTAACACTAATTATAATAGCTAAGATTAATGAAACACTTACTATGGAACAGGTGGCATTCTAAGTGTTTTCACATATCCATTCATCCAGTCCTTGTAGCAACTCTAGGAGGTAGGTGCAATTATTATTACCATTTTACAGCTGAAGAAATTGAGGCACAGAGAGGTTAAGTAACTTCCTCTTAGTCACACAGCTAACAAGGGTCAGAGTCAGGATTTGCACCCACTCCATCCATGGCTTGTGCTCTTAACTCCATCCAGGGAATGTGAGAGTGGGCTGAATGGGGGGACATTCATTCAGGCCATGTGAACAGCCCTGGCTGTATGAAACAGTTTGCTTAGAGAATCTGGTACGTTCCGGATGCTCTAGATTATAGGGAAAATGGTAGCATTTGGGAAAAGGTTACATATGTTTGAAAATTTGTAAGAATTGTGATTTAAGTCATGGCATAAGAAAATGCAGTATTTCTTCATTTTTTTAATGTCTAAGGCAAATGTAATTGAAATGATGTTAAAAAGGAACAAACAAAAACACCCAAATGACCAGGAAAAGGAAGAAGAAAAGAAAGTAATGCATCAAACATAAACAGTGAAAAAAAAGTACATACAGAGAAGAGTAGAAAGACATATTTATGTTCTTTGGTATTTTCTAAAGTTTCTAATTTCATAGTCAGAAAATATGTATATATAAAATAAGTTTTCTTACCATAATAAAATATATATGTATATACAATGTGTGTGTATATTATACAGACACATATTTGTTGTTTTCAATTTTGAAAGGCCCAGATTGACAATTCTAGTAAAAATAACACATACTGGGACATGAAACATTTCCAGAGGGCTGAAAAACATTACCTTATATTACTTCAAATTGCTATTCTCTGGTGCAAAAATTTATAAACTATAACTTGGTGGAGTTGATATTTTCAAAGTAAGTTAAATTGGGGTTCAGACTATTCATACTTCAGGCAGTCTTTTTAAAAAGGAAGCATTTTAAATGCTTTAAGTAAAATTCCTCCATCTTCATAAAGAGATGCTTTTATTAAAAGCTTGAAAATGTGTGCTCACAGTCGAAGGAGCAGGCAGGGCTATTTTAGAGGCGTTTCACGGGAAAGAGAAATTGAGGTGCCTTGTCCCCTGGACCCTCTCTGAGGGCACAAACAAGTAGGCTGTGAGACTGTTCCAGAATAATACATGCGACTTGATTGCTGGAATGGTTCCTGGGTTTTCGTTATTCTATTGATGTTTTCCAAATGTCAGGATCCCAGTGAAATCTCTTTGAAGCAGATCACCTGTGTCCCGCCAGAGACGGCATCCACTAAGAGCAGCCCTCATCATGGACATCTCAGGCTTGCGGGGGGCGCTTTCACTACGATCCTCTCACCCAGGGCAGGAGACAAGAAGGGCAGGCAGAGCGAAGGGGAGGATCCTGAGTCCGTCTGTAAAATGCAGGCAAGGCCCAGCCTTCTACCGGGAATTCACTCCTTTCTTTCCAGTCTGAAGGTTGTCAGCATCACTCCAAAGTGCCTTCAGGGCAGGGACGGCTCACACACTTGATGTCAGTGACATCAGGTCCAAAAGCAGGAAATGACATGCGACGGCCGGAGGATGTTGGGACCCCTCCCCCTGACCCTGCCCAACAGCCAGAGAGCTGCTCCTTTTTGGACAGGAGGGTCTTGGGTGGGGGTGGGGGGGAACCACCTTTCCCCAAAGCTTGCCAAAAGCCTATTCCAGGGGAGAGGGGAGGATGCGCCGGCCCCATTCCCTCCTGCTCCCCTCCCCGGGGTGGCGGGGGGTTCCCCAGACCCGTGCTGGTGCTGCTGATGCCCACATGGAGGAGAGTAAGGGGTCACAGCTGTCGGATGAGTCACCTTAGGCTGGGCAGGCATTGTTTAAAAATCTGCCTGTGTGCCTCTTTGATTAGATTCCAACAGACAACAGGGGCGGGTACTGGGGGAGGAGCGAGCAGATGAGAAAGCAGGCCGGTGCAGACTGGGTGGCAAGAGGAGACAGCCTGGGCAAGGACATGTGCTGCCGGTAACCCACGGGCAGCCCTCCTGTGCCCGGGCCTGCTGTAACCAATACTGTCATTGATTTATCGACTGCGTGTGTACTAAACGTCCAGGTCACATTGTCTCTTAGACTCACAACATAACACAAGTGGATTTCCATGTTTCAGATACGCTAACAGAGGCTCAGAGAGGGTAGGTGACTTACTTAGTGACCCAACCAGCAGATGGTGCCCAAGCGGAGTGGGCACCATCCATGAGGGTGATCTTTCCCTTCCACAGGTAGGGAGATGCCCACCTGTTAGGGTCCCATGTCCCCAATATTATTCCTTCCAGGTCACATCTTCTATGCCTACTTGGCCCCAAATCCCCATCTTGAAGGAAACAACAAAGACCAAGAAGCAATTATCTCCAGAAAATCTTTATGGCGCTGTGTTATCCGTGAAGTTACCCGGAGCAGGGCCATTCTCTGGAAGGGAAATGGGAGGCTCTGTCTGCTCATGAACAGCCCAAGAAATGGGAACTGGAGGTAGAGATGGGGAGAAGGTGGAGGCCAAGCCCTCGGAATGTAGGAACAACATCAGTGGGAATAGACTGTGCCCTGGGGGCCCAGCTGCATGGGGAGGGGAGAGAGGAGGAGAGAGCCAGGAAACCCATACCCCCCCCCCGGCCCTCCCCCCCGGGGCACCAGGCACCTGACCGGTGCTGAGAGGACCCCCGAGGACTGGCTCCCTCAGGCAGGCGTGATGAAGCCATGACGTTGCCCACCTCTGACAGATGCCCACTATTAACACAGCAAGCAGGCTTCATACTTATAACAACAGCATCACCTTGGGTTTTATGGGGGCATTTCTGCTCCATAAACTTGACCTGCTTTCATATAGAGCTTCTCATTTCCTACTCACAAAGCTGGCTGCAGGGCACCTATAATTATCGTCATTTTATAGTTGGAGAAACTGGTCCCAGAGAGGAAAAGGAGTATGTGTGGGCAACAAAAACAGTCCCCAGGTCCCCGCTCACCTAGCCCAACGTTCAGGATCATCTTTGAGAACAATTACGATTGGGTGTTACCTCATGCTGACCAAGCCTTTAAAACTCACCTGGGCTTTGTCTTTGTAGAAGGAATCCAGATGACTTCACTTACTAGCTTTGTAGCTAGTCAGCTCTTTGAGCCTCCTTTTCCCAGCTGTGAAATAGGGATAGTAATTATGTCTACTCCAGAGCAGAGCTGTTCAATGGAAATACAATGTGAGTCACATAGGTAAGAACATTTTCCAGTTTAGTCACTACTAGTGTAGTAGTCATTTAAAAAGGTTAAAAAAAAAAGTGAAATTAATTTTAAAAATCTATCCAAAATATTATTTTGAGATGTAATCAATATACAAAATTAGCAATGGAATATTTTACAGCCTTTTAACTTACTGAGTCCATGCAATCCAGTGACTCTTTTACACTTAGAGCACATCTCAATTCAGACTACCCACATTTCAAGGGTTCAGTAGCCACACGTGGCTTAGCGGCCTTTGAACAGGACTGTGCAGCTCTCTAGATGGCAGCGAGGATTAGGTGACATATTGAATGTAAGGTGTGGGTACCTGGGGGCTGATGTGCGGCTGTTACATCCTCTCGGACCCACACGTACGCACGCAGAATTTCCCACATTTAGATGGCCTTTACAAGGACCCAAGAGCCCAATGCAGACATGAGACAAATCCAGCACCTTCTAAACGGACCATCTTCCTCACAAGTAGAAGTAAAAGCCGCCCCCTCCCCCCATCCTCTCTTTCCTCCAACACAGTTCCCATCTGCTCTCACCGGGGAACCCCCCACTCTTCCCCATCTTGCACCCCCTCCCCGCGTTTAGACTGGCTGCTGCGAATTCCCACCCGGAATAGGAAGAGAACGGGGCCCTGGGAGGCAGGAAAGCTGAGGAACAGCTGTAGAGCCCACTGACCATTCTAGGCTCCCCGCTCCAAGAGGGTACTGGCTGCCTCTCACCTGGCCCCGGGAGGCGAGGACCCTCCCACCCCCGTTCCAGGACCCAGGTGTCCAGCCCCTGTCGGGCGTCCAGAGTGGACGGGTGGGGGGATGCGGTGTTACTGAGGAGCCAGTGCAAGGTGGGGCCGCGTCGGTGCCTCGAGCCGACCGCGGCGGGCTGGGCCGGAGGCCCCGACACCGCCCTTGGCGGCCGGCCGCCGGCGCCGGGAGCCCTCTCGCGAGCCGACAGGCGCGGACCCGGGCCTGAGCGCCCCCGCACCTCGCACCGCGCCCCAGCTCCCCCTCGCGGTGCCGCAGTCCCCGCGGCACCGCCCCCAGCCCCGCCCGCCATTACGTCATCGCGGGCCAGGCCGGGGAGGGGGCGACTCCCCCGGTATAAAATGCAGCGCTGGGGGGCGGCGACTGGTCTCTGCTGCGGAGTCCGCCGGTGCCGCCGCGCGCACAGCTCCGAGGGCCAGCGCCAACACCCTCTCCGCAGCCGGCACCATGCGAGAGATCGTGCACATCCAGGCGGGCCAGTGCGGCAACCAGATCGGCGCCAAGGTGGGCGCGCCGCCGTGCAGGGGCCAGGGAGGGGGCGGCAGGCCCCGAGGGTGCCGACCCGGGCCGGGGGTGGCGGGACCCCAGGGTGCGGGCCGGGGCAGGGGCCGGGGGGAGGTGGCGGCGGCCCGCCGGCCCCGGTGGCGCGTTCTCGGCGGGGCCGCCGGGCGGGGCCCAGGAAGCCACACAACCTGCCACGATGCGCGCGGCGACGCATTGGGGTGTGCCTTTAATCAAGGCCCTGCGAGACGTGGTTGGCATTTTCTTGGGTGTATTACCCTCTAGAATTTGCATAGGGAGAGCGGTCATATTAATCCAGTGGCCTCATGTGGAATTTAATTAGTGAATTTTCCTCTATAGTTTGAATGAAAACAATGCACTGTCACTGCCGTGACATGCTAGAGTTCTTGTTGGGTTTCAAAAACGGGGATTTAGAGAACTTCCCTAATATGAGCACCCTCGACATGATGAGACATAATGTCGGAGTCTGGCTTCCTGTCTGCGAGGCGGCAGGTGACGTCCCGGCGCTGTGACTACCGACCGCAGTGGGCGAGGCAGGAGCCAGCCTGGTGCAAGGGTGTGGGCGGGCGCCCGGACAAGGACGTGGTCTCTTTCACAACCGCCATATTGCCCACCCCAACCTCCCCGCCCCCTTCCCTGCTGCAAATTCACAATGGAGCCTGTGCCCTCACCGTGCCCAGCTCTACCCACTGTCCCCGGTCGGGATCCCAGACTCCTCCAGCCTGCCCTTCCCCACCCACCCCTGCCGAGGGCAGGGGCGGCAGGCCCTCTGGATGTCAGTGGCCTAAAACTGCTCTGCCTGGAGGGCTGGGTGGGGTTTGCACCAGGAGACCTTGATCCCTGCAGGCAGTTGAGGGGTGGGGTCCAAGTGGTCCTTGGTCCTGGCGGGACCCACCCATCGGCTGGGATGCGGTGACATTCAGCCCTGCCTGGGGGTGACGCCCCCCCCCCCAACCTCCATGGCTTTCCCTAGAAGGGCATCTGCTGTGCCCACCCTCCTCGCTCAGTGCCCTTCCCAGCTTTTCAGTCTGTCGCCATCATATGGCCGATGCTCTGCGGATTTCCAAGCCCCTCTGCAGCAGCCCCTGGAGGAATAGGGGGGTGCAGCTCTAGGACTCCTTCACTGGCTGACCACAGTGGCCGCTGTTCCAAGCACATGAGAGGGAGAAAAGAGGCATCCTTACCGATATTTAGGATGCCAGCCCATCATGTGATTTCCCCCCTCCCCCCAGTTTTGGGAGGTCATCAGTGATGAGCATGGGATCGACCCCACTGGCAGTTACCATGGAGACAGTGACTTGCAGCTGGAGAGAATCAACGTGTACTACAATGAAGCTGCTGGTGAGTACTTGAATGTTTTTGCCCAGTCAACCTTGCTTTGCATACTGTGGCAGACGGAATGTACTAGGACAGACAAATGACAAAGACGTGCTTCTTGCATTCGTTTTAAATGTCAGCTGCTAAAAACGACACGTTCTAGAGCTCCTCACGACTCCTGCATGTTGGCCATGACTAAGCATGCTGTTATCTCCTCTTCTGAGGCAGAAAAGCACCTCTATTCGCTCACTTTTGTCTCAGATGCTAGAATGTTCTCTAATGATTCTGCGGTGAAAGGAGCATAGAGCACAGCCTTGTCTGTGATCCCTTTGCCCGCTGCACATCTAAGGGCGGCTCTGTTCCCCACAGGTAACAAATACGTACCTCGGGCCATCCTGGTGGATCTGGAGCCGGGCACCATGGACTCCGTCAGGTCTGGACCATTCGGCCAGATCTTCAGGCCGGACAACTTCGTGTTTGGTATGTAGTCACGATCAGTGGCAACTGGCTCAGTGAGTCTCCCTTCTCAACACTGTGGAAGTCAGAGATCTTAGTGCTGAATGCCAAGGTGGAGACTGTGTGTCCACAGAGAGCCCTAGGTCCTGGCCTAATTCCACCTAATCCTGGGGCGACCACTTCTCTGGCCCCTCTCTTCTGGCCCCTGGTCTCTGGGCAGTTCAGAGAACAGTGTCAGCCTGCAGAGGGCCCCTTCGCTCCCCGACCCCCGCCCCCAACTACAGAGTAGCCTGTGACAGGTGAAGAATACAGAGCAGTGACTAACCTTTCAGCAGGAGTCAGAGAACCAGGGCCAGCAGGTAAGCACGTCAGGAAGCCAAAGGCCAAAGGCACAGGTTATGACCAGACATGGGGCCAGCTGCCTGGAGCCCATCTTCTTTTCGGAACATAATGTGCCCTTGCCCTTGACCATTTATTGTACCTACTTTAGGTATGTTAAATACTGAATGCAGACCTGCACAAATGGGTCATGAACACGGTACCTTTATAGGCCCCTAATGGTGCCCAAGTTCATCCACAAATGAAATGTCCTTCCTACAATCCCAATACTAATAGCAGAGGAACAGGAAGGGTGAGATAGTTCTTAGCAGTTCCACAAAGAAGCAGGACAACTTCATATGAGTCACCTGTGAACAGATGAGGCTGCCCAGAAGCTGACGTGGTCAGACCTGCATTCATAGCTCCCAATCAAGACCATCGAACTAGTTCTGAACTGAAAATCCTGTTTCATGGGGCTGGGGGGAGGGAGTCCAGGAAGGGACTGGATATTTTAACTAGTGAAACAACACCTCAGGAATATGGAAATTACAGGTATCTGAAAAGTATGGAGAAGATAGACATCATTAGCTAAGGAACCAAACCCGGACAATTGGCTGAAGTGTATGTGTCAACTGATATGAAGGAACTTTCTAAGGAATGTCTTTGTAGCAGATACTGTTGGTGCCTGCCCATGCTCCTGGGACACTCATTCTTCCTAGACTCCCTACTGCATGTCCTGTCCATCGTACCCCTCTGGAAATGAGGACTGTTGAAGGACAGACTAGAGGCTAAATAGCCCAGCTTCCCCAGCTCTTGGTGAAACCATTCTGGGTGATGGTCTGCTTCATCCCTTACAGATCCCCCAGCATGGAACCCTGTGCCCACCCCAGCACCTGCTTGCAAATGTAGCCTGGGGTCTTCCCTTTCCTGGCTCAGTTCCCTACTACCCTCCTGCTGCTTCCTGGAGTAAACTTCACTCAAACCCTTGTCTCAGGTTGGCTTCTGGGGGACTGACCTGAGACACTCACCAAAGAGGAGATGCTGTAGTTTTTCATTGCTAGGTAACAAGTTACCACAAACTCAGTGGCTTAAAGCATCACAGTTGTCTTACAGTTTCTGTGCTCGAGAGTCGTGGGTTTTCTGCTCATGTCCTCAACTGACCATCCTGAGCTGCTCCATCTGAAGCCCAGGGCTCTCTTTCATGGCCCTTGGGTGGTTGGTAGAATCCAGTTCCTCGTGGTCATAGGTCTGAGGCTCAGGTTTGCTTTTTGGCCATTGATCAGAGGCCATTCTCTGCTCCTCGAGGTTGCCTTGCACATGGCCCTCTCCACTAGGTGGTAGTTCCTCCTTCAAGGCCAGCAGGAGAGGGTCTCTACTGCTTTGAAATTCTGATGTCCTCTTCTGCCACCAACCAGAAGAAAATTCTCTGCTCTAAAAGGGCTCATGTGATTGGAGGAGGCCCACCCCCATAATCTCACTATTTTAAGGCCAACTGACTTGTAATCTTAATTATATCTGCAAAATCCCTTCACAGGAGTACCTTGATTCGTGTTTGAACAACTGGGAAAAAGTGTATATACGCCAGGGCTGGGTGGCTCCCAGGGCTGTGTTAGAATTCTGCCTACCACAAACGGGCCGTTTGGGGAATCAAAAGCACATGGTCTATGAAACTGGTTCCAACATCTGAACCTATGTTCACAGAGTAAGTGATGTTCCTACTTACTAGTGGTATGGCTTTGGGCAAGTACTCAATCTCTCTGAACCTAAGCTTATTTTTCCAAAAAACACAGTTATAATAGTATCTGCTTCAGAGGGTCATGGTAAGGGTTAAATGAAATAACATCTGGAACGTACTGGTCACAACAGTGCAACAGTTGGTGTGCAGTGAGCATCCCGTTAAGGAAGGTGTTTGAGGATAGGCTATATGACTTCTTGTTCGGAATTCTGCAAGGGGGAGAGGAACCAAGATAGATTAATTTTGGAATACCTTTTAATTTTAGAAAATGTGATTTTCCCTTTTGACCAGGTCCCTTTTGAAGTCTATGGATCTATGTGAATATTCTTGGAAGAGTTAATATACTCATCAAAATAAGACCTTAACTGATTGGTATTAAATCGTTTCCTTGGTACAGAATTTCATAAGGGGATGGAGCCCATGTGCTCAAATTTGGGAAAGAGTAGCAAGAGGTGGGAAAAAGAACCAAAAGAGAAACCTAACCGCTCTTAAATTTGCCTCAGAACTAGTTCCAATTCTGTAAGTTAAATTTGCAGCTGCAGGCGGCTCCAGTGGAAATTTCTATCTTAGGCTGGGCTCAGAGTAGCAACATAAGATTTTTTGAGGCAGGCCTGCAGGTCGAGAGCCCATTCTAACTTTCTTCTCACATGTACTTCCTTGTTTCCTTGTCTTGCTTTTCCATCATTTCCTTTCAGCTCCAGTTTAAGACTGGACCACAGGTTCTGGTCCCAGCATTAATCTCTAGTCAGACTTGACAGTTCATTTGTTGACTCAGCTCCTGATCTTGCTGGGCCTCTTTATTCCCTTACTGTTCCTGTACTCAGCCTATAGTGGGCTCTCCCCACTGTGGAGACTCTCAGTCGGTGCCCTATTTTCAGCTTCATTCCTCCAACATCAGTATGGGCATCTCAACGGGATCCAGATGCCTCATTAATTGCAAAACTAGCCAACCTTAAAAGTCGTCTGTGAATCAGCAGAGTATTCCCTGAGTTAACAAAAATTTGACTTTGAAACATCCAGTACATAGGAATTTCTGGTTACACACTGCTTCTCTATCCTACAACTCACCAGAAGGCCTTACCCTCCCCTCTTCCCCCAACACACACACACCCCACAACCAAGCTGTCCTTTGCCAGTACACCCCTGTACTGATGAGGGGAAATGACTGGTCCAAGACTACACCTCCTTATTTTCACCAAGGTAGTTATGCACACAACATGCTCCTCCCTTTCCTGTTTCTAACTTTTTTTCCTTCTTTCTTTCTTTCCTTCTTTCTTTCTTTCTTTCTTTCTTTCTTTCTTTCTTTCTTTCTTTCTTTCTT
>NW_023270306.1:0-10368 GCF_011800145.1 Mirounga leonina | reverse complement strand
AAACACTAGACACATAGATGTGCTTATGGCTATGACATGTTCGCTGGGGGATTTCTTTTGTTCAGGCACCGCTAGGCTTCCTTCCCCCCACCTTTTATAAAAATCAAATTTATTGAGATATAATTTATACGCAATCCTCTCCTTCTTTATGAATGCACATAGCTTCAAGTCCCTTGTCTTTGGAAGTATAGGAGAAGCATATGGGCATTTGGCCAAATTCTAAGGCGTGTTCTCAGGCTCTGGAAGTAAAAGCATATGAACGATGAATGCTATTACTCCAGCTATGCATCCTCCTAGCAACCCGTAAATTCTACAGAGAATCCTATTTCCAAGCAGTACTATCTTCAGGTTTGCAGAGGGGGAAAAAAAATGAGTGATTTTTTTTTTTTAGCGACCACGGTTTAGCTCTGAGACAAAGTGAGCGTTGAGCTAGATTATATCACTTTCACTCAGGATCATTTTTCTATTTTATAAATTGCCTAAAATCAGCCACATAATGCTAGATTTATTATGATAGATAATAAAGTATCCAATCCCCTTTAGTCATTGGAAACACTTATTTTAATTCTAGGATTTGAGAAATAAATAGCCACGTTCTAGAACCATAGCACCTAGAGAACCTGAACTCAGATCTTTTTTTAAATTTTATTTTATTATGTTAATCACCATACATCATTAGTTTTTGATGTAGTGTTCCATGATTCATTGTTTGCATATAACACCCAGTGCTCCATGCGATATGTGCCGTCCTTAATACCCATCACCAGGCTAACCCGTCCCCCCACCCCCCTCCCCTCTAAAATCCTGTTCGTTTCTCAGAGTCCATAGTCTCTCCTAAAACCAAACTCGGATCTTTTTTATTTATTTATTTATTTTTATTTATTTATTTGAGAGAGAGAGAATGAGAGAGAGCACATGAGAGGGGGGAGGGCCAGAGGGAGAAGCAGACTCCCTGCCAAGCAGGGAGGCCGATGCGGGACTCGATCCAGGGACTCCAGGATCATGACCTGAGCCGAAGGCAGTCGCTTAACCAACTGAGCCACCCAGGCGCCCCAAACTCGGATCTTAATCATATATTACCAGATATTTGTAGGGCTCGAACAGAAGCTTAATGAACTGTTCTATCTTAAACTTATTTATTTATTGATTTACCAAACATAGATTTATGTACTTTTGGCTTCCTTTTACAGAGGAACTCAAGATATTTGGGTCTGTTGGTAAGCATGTCCTGTGCCAACTGGAAAACTTATTATGAGAAAGCGTGCATTTCTAAAAATTGTGAAAAGTGTTTACAAATCTGCTACTCCACTAGGAATGCTAGGTTAAGAGACAGTCCACTAACGTTTGCTTCTCAATTTTCACCAGAAATTTAGGTTTTTAAGGGTTAAGAATTCTAATATAGAAGTTTAATGAATAATTTTAAATAGTTTAAAATACATTTTAAAAATATACCTAAACTGTGTGAATTGTCCTAACACTTTGCCTGTTAGGAGAAATGACTAATTTTGTTTTCTTTTTCCTATTTTTTTTTAAATTTACATTCAATTAGGGGCGCCTGGGTGGCTCAGATGGTTAACATCTGCCTTCAGCTCAGGTCATGATCCCAGGGTCCTGGGATCAAGCGCCCTGCTAGGCTCCCTGCTCAGAGGGCCTGCTTGTCCATCTCCCTCTGCCCCTTCTCCCCCACAAGTGCTCACTCTCTCTCTCCCTCCCTCTTTCTCTCTCAAATAAATAAAATTCTTACAAGATTAAAAAAATAAAAAATAAAAAGTTCCAGGGACGGCTAGGGTGGCATAGTGCTTAAGCAACTGCCTTCAGCTCAGGTCACGATCCCAGGGTCCTGGGATGGAGACCCACAACCAGCTCCCTGCTCAGTGGGGAGTCTGCTTTTCCCTCGCCATCTGCCCTTCCCCCTGCCTGTGCTCGCTCTCTCTCTCACACTCTCTCTCTCTCAAATAAGTAATATCTTTGAAAAAAATAAAAAAAGAAATTAAAAAATTCCAAATTAACTACATTTTTATAGTAGAGGTAATATTTTTTTAAATATATGTACATGGACATAATTCACTGAAGAAAACAATCACAAATATAATGTCATTCCGTTTAAAAGTCAATGAAGTTGTTTCTCAGTACAGAGAAAAAACTCCCTGAGGTTCTTTAGCTTCAAACAACATCTTTTTGGTGATACTGTCTGCAAGAACATGGTCATCTTACAGAGAAGATGCTGATATTGCACAAACAAGGGCAAGATGGGAAATGTTCTCTTTGTTCACATTTCTTGGCCAAACATTTAAACATTTCAGCACAAGAATACTATCACCTAGCACCAAAGAGAGAAAGCGGCATAGAATATGCCAAGGGAAAGTGCTGAACAGGAGCGCCACCCAATGCAAGAGGGGACCTGGGAGGTTCCCTGCCCTGCACCACGTGGTCGACTGAGGTCTCTGGATTTGTAAACTCGAGAGCACTGATGGTCTAAAAATGACAGCAGCTCATCCAAAGGCAGCAGGCCCAAAGGCAGCGTCGTCGCTGAGCTGGTCCCCGCCTCAGGGGCTTCTTGGTGGCCTCAGCAGCCTAAGAAAAGAACAGGTGCTTGTCTCGGTGGCTCAGGAAATCCTGGGTCCCTTGTCCTGGGGCTGCCCTTCACCAGCACTCCCTACCCCAGAGCCCAGCCCTCGCCCAGGGGCATGCATTTCCCCCCAGCCAGGTCCCCAGCCCTGGGTCCGGCCACCTTTACGAACCTCCTCCCTCCTGAACCAAATCACTGAGTCAGCCCCAGGCCCTGTTACCAAGGGTCTGGGCTCAGGACTAAAGTGAGTAAGAAATCAATGTGCTCACATGACTCGCGTTCTAATGCTCCCTCTCATGGCAGGCCCTCAAGGACCTGCTGGGGCATCCGACAGAAGACAGGGGCCTGCCCTTGACACCTCTAACCTTGGGGAACAGGGTGGCCAGAGATCCTTCTTTCCCTTCCCTGCCAGCCTCCTAGCGAGCCGCACACAGAGCTCTTAGTATCATGATCCCTTCCCCCAGCCCATCCCTTCCTGGTCCGGCTCAGCTGGGAGCACACAGGGCAACTCAGTTCCCCCCATCTCCCAGGCCAGCTCTGCTCAAAGCAGGGGCTGCTCAGTGGCTCAGGATCTGAGGTCTGCAGGAAGCTAGCTGCCAGGGACGGCACCAGCCTCAGCCAGGATTCCCACTGTTGCACGGAGAACCGGCCTCCTTCTAGGCCCGTCAGGCACGGTCTCTGCTGTTCACTTCTTCCTTACCTGGGAAGACCCAAGCCACGCTCTGGGGGGACACGGCCCTACTCTCCAGCCCTTTGAGCGGTGTGCAGAGGCCTTCCCACGCCCTCCTCCTGGGGTTAGACGCGGGACCCTCTCCTTGTAACTGCTCGGATGGAGTCCCCTTCTCCTGGACACGTCACATGGAGCTGCCATGCTGCGCTCACTCAAAGGTGAGTCCAGCCCATGCTGTGTGTCCCTGCTGTTCCCACACCACCCACCCTGGGCCCAAGTTGACTCTCTCCAGAGAGCCAGGCCTGAGGTCCCTACATTCCTTTAGCACCAACAGGCCGTAAGCAGTGGTGTGGGCCCCTCGCCTTTCCCAGTGGCCTTAACAGCGAGGCCGTATCAGAACTCAGGGCTGAGCTTGTCCAAGTTGTTGCTAACACGTGATATGAGCTCTCATTCACCCGGTCCCATTGCTGTGTGAGAAGGTTCAGGGAGTGGGCAGGGGTCGGGCTGGGAATTCACCTTTCCCTGGGCTCACCCCAGGCCATTTGCCCTCCCTTCCCTCTCAATCTGCCCTCCGGACCTGTCCCTCTAAAGGAGGCCAACATGGATGCCAATTAGGACTGCGCAGCTGAGGAGCAGGGTGGGGATCCAGGTGCCGGGTCCGATGGCTGTGGTCCTGGCCGGGGCCGTGTCTTGCTTCATGGTTGGCGGCACTGAAATGAAAACGCAAGAGTGAGAGCCCCAGTCCGGACCCCAAACTGGGGGAGGATCCCTCGGGCCTTCTGGCTCAGGTCCACCCTACCAGGCTGACGGGGTCTATCACTCTCCTTGTGGCAGCTGCTGTGACAAGTCCTGCTGTCTTGGGGGGAGGGGAAGGGATGTGCCCTGTCCCCCCGGGGGCTCCTACGGCCAACTGGGAAGCAGGGGTTGCCATGTAACCAATCGCTCCTGCTGTGACAGACAGGAGGTGATGCAGGATAAGGATGGTGACAGCGACCACCTCTCAGGAGCTGACAGTCCGGGTGGCACTGAAGGATTTCCAGCAGCCCACCAGGTGACATGAAAAAGACAATGATCCCTGAAAAAGGGATCAGTAAGAAGATAATCTCTGGCAACAGTCTGATGCCCCCCTGTTTGGGGCCAGCAAGAAATCCAAGAAATACCCAAGGACAAAGGTGTGTGCAGCGAGGAAGTGATTCCAGAAGGTGAGAAGGGAAAGGAAGGATGCTAGAACATTCCTGTAACCATTTTTCTGCCAGGAAGAATTTGCCATGGATGGATCAATTTCTTCCTCTCTCTCAGACAAACCCTCCCCCCCCCCACCCCACACACAGTGGGAAGGTGGAGCTCATTTCAAGAGAAGCAGCGCTCCATCCAGTCTTCTGAGTTACCTGTTGTCTCCAGCATTTCATCCCAGTGCTCCAGTACTTGCTGGAGCCAGCCCTTACAGTCTCCGTTTGAGATCCTCATGAGGAAGCCAGTCAGCTCTCCGTCACTGTCCAACGTGCCCTGGAACCGCTGGTCCTCAGGAGGCACCACTGTCCAATTTCCGGTCTCCGGGTCAAAGCGGTGGGTTATCTGCTCATTGAAGGCAAACTGCCAGGATCCTCTGGGGTGGCTGTCTGGTCCACACTCATACACCAGCCTGCCCTGCAGGGTGAGAGGATCTGCCCCCCGCGCCCACCATGGGGAACAAGTCAGCCTCTGGTGTTGACCAATCCTTTGCCCCACCTGCTGTGCACTCCTCAGCTCCCCTTCAGCCCTCCCGGTCCTGCTCTGTCCTCCTTGTCGGCCCTGGCTGCTGGGCCGCGTGTGTGGGACCCACTTCTAGGTTTTACATGAACACCCTAGGCCCCCGGCCCTACCAAACTGTTCTCCTTCTGCCCTGGGCCTTCAGACTTACGGCTCTTAGTGAAAATCCCTGTTTTGATGTCCAGCAGTTTCCTTCTGAGCTCTTCCACCAGGTCTTCCAGAGTTTCCTTTTGTCTCTCCCAAAACGCTGTGTCCTTCAGCTTCATCCCCAGAGGACCAACGGGTTTGACCTCCTTGCCCCGACAGTCGTAAGAAAGAAACTGGTTTCCATTGACCAGGCCTTGAATCTCACACCATGGTTGTCCAGGCCTGGCCCGAGATGTGATGTTGAAATTGTAGGAAAGAGAGAGAGCATCTGCGAAGGGAAAGCACAGGTGGAGGTTGGGGTTGGAAGACAATGACCGGCAGGCCCCCCTCAGCCATGCACGCGACAGCACTAGAACGTGTGGCAGGCTGGCTAGCTGTCCCTGCACAGCCCCTCCCCCCCAGCGGTAGAGGTGGCGCCCTTCCCGGGTTTGAGGAGGATCAGGATGCCTCGGCCTGGCAGGAAACCACAGAGCCATCGAAAAGGCCCCTGTGTCTACCAGGCTGATACCAGCATCCCTCAGCCTTTGACAGAACAGATATAGCAAGAAATGCGTAAAACAAAACTAAAAACATGTCCTCCAACTCTGCTCACGGAGAGGTCTGGAGGACTCTTTCTGGCACTCACGAAGACCACACTGTGAGAAAAGCACCCGCGTTGTCAAGAAGCTCAATGACGTCTCTCTGATGGCCCAGCTTGGCGGTAGGAGACGGTGGTGCAGAGATAGGGGCCCAGGAGTAATGGGCTGAAAAATCCCGAAATAAGAGAGTTGAGATACTGGCGCTCAACTGCCAGGAGCCGGGAGGCAGCCATGATTGAACTAATCCTGGAGGTTGGAATGCTGGTCAGGGCCTGCCCCACAGAAAGCTCTCCATCCCTTTGGCTCACAGAACACAGTGATCCCAGAGGCAAGATAGCTGGACAGCCAACCCAGAGGCTGCTCGATTTAAACAATACAAACAAACAAAGACCAAGCCCCAGGATGGATGAGGACGAGGCTGAAAGCAAACACCCAACAGAGAGTCTGGATCCTCTGCCCAGGTTCCAGACCTGAGCCACTTCTCAGAGCTGGAAGCCTTTAGGAGAAGCAGAAGCCGGCTTCCAGTCAGGAGGGACCCTTCTGGTCAACAGCAAGAGCAATGCTTCCTACTGGCCTTCCCCAAAGGGTCATGTGGTCATTCGCAGGGCTAGGTTTACACTGGGGAGCAGAGACCATGCAGACATTGTCAGTGGACCTAGTGTGTGAGCTGACATCGTCCTCAGGGATCCTAGTGTTATCATGGCCCCTGTTATTGAAATGGTGCAAGGCATGAGGTGCTGCCGAGAATGAGAAGTCACCTGCCCCAGGTCCTGTTCACAGTGACACCACTGGGTCAGGCACCCATGAAGCGGTCCTTTCACGCGCCCCGCATTTGTTACAGGAGTGAAAAATGTTTGTAGTTGAATTACTAGTGGGTTGGGGGCTAGGGGGCAGGGAAATTCAAGTACAATATTCTCACACTGTCTTCTCTTTCCTCCAAATACAATGTTAAAACAGTGCCCTACCCTGGATGGAATGACAGAGTTGAGTACCAACCCTAAGACCTCTGTAAGGATGCAGGGCTGTGAACCCTCTCCTATTTTCATTGAAATGCCAGCCTGGTGCAAAGGTTCTCTGTATATATTAATGTTGCATAGGTTTCTGTCGTACCTCCTCGAATCTGGGGCCTTAGCAAAGTGAAGCAGCCATAGACAATATATGGATGAACGAGCGGCTGGACCTGCTTCTTGGGCCATAGGACCCTGTGACACTGTAGGAAAATGTTCTGTGCCCTTTGTCACATCCTAACATTGGAACGTTAGGTAGACACCAACTTGTGATCCACCCAGGCAATGCCACTCGAGGCCGGGAAAGTGAGCCTGTAAGAGGCTGCAGTATGGTCCAGGGACCTGTAGCCAGGAGGTCTCTGGTCAGGGGGTATCCGAGCTGCCCACCCTGAGCTGGGTGGTGCTGGGATGTGGCCGGTGAAGGAGGGCCTGGCGCTGCATGTGCCTTGAACCTTGGCTCAAGTGCCCTGGGACGTCTACCGGTGGACAGCAGTGGGGATGGAGAAGTGACGTGAGTGGCCGAGGCGCGGGGTGGTGTGGGGTCCAGGCCCTGCGGGATCGCCCTGTCCTGCCCACAGCCCGGGGCTCAGGGGCTCAGGGGCTCGGGCTCCGGCCCCCCGAGGGGCAGGCGGGGGCTGGGGGCGACCGCAGACTCCTTGCCGCCCCTCCCCCTGCCCCGCGCGCCCCACGCCCAGAGGTGGCAGTCCGGGGTCGCCCAGGTCGCCTCCTTTCCGTCCAGAGGGCGACAAAGTCCCGGCGGAAAGGAGCCCGCGGCGGGGTTGAGGACGGGACGCCGGCCCCAGCGGGCGACGAGGTTCCCAAAGCCCCGGACTCACGTGTCTCTCGCCCGCTGCTCGCCGCGCCCACGACCGATCCGGCCGCCGCCGCCGCCGCCGCCGTGACCCAGGCCACCAGCAGCAGGACCGGGAGGCCCAGCGTGAACCTGCTGGCGGCAGGGGGCTGCATCGCGACCCCAAGTCTGGGGCGGCTTCTGAACGAACCCGCGGGCCGGGGAGCGGAGCGTGCTTTCTGTCGCCGGGCCTGGGCCGGCGCTGGCTTTCCGCCGGAACACACTTCTGTTCACACAAGTGTCACTCGACGTCTGTCCGGGAGAAACTGCTCCGCGCGTCTTCCAGTTTTCTCTTCTTCTATTTGACAGAGCGGCGAGAGAGCACGAGCGGAGGGGGACGGGAGAGGTAGAGAAAGCGGCTGAGAGCGGAGCCGCAGGCTGGGCGGCAGGGGGCCGGGAGGCTTCCGGGGCTCCCGCAGCGGGTCCCCAATAGGCCAGAGACCCTGGGGCTGAGGCTGGACGGAGGCGGGGCTTAGTGGGCGGAGGCGGGGCTTAGTGGGCGGAGGCGGGGCTCTGGGCCGGCTCTGGGCGGGATCCGTCGCGGGACACGGCCCTGACCTGACTCAAAGGCAGGTACTTGAACTACCGAACCATCTCGGTGTCCCCGATTCTCTGAATTTTTGAGAAGGTTCCCACTGCTGTCCTTCTCTTTAATAAGCAGAGTCTTCCCGCTGAGCTGCGCTGGACCTTTGGCCCGAGGAAGACAAATGGCATTTAAAAAAATAATTTAAAAAATGGTAAATATGTTCGAACCACATACAATTCATCATCTGCGTCATTTTTAACGTACATTAGTTTTAAGACTCTCAACTTTTCATGCTGTTTCTGCAATAAAGCTAGTGTACCCTGACTGTTAGGTATTTTATTTGTAATCTTTCTGTTTCCTTTCGTTTTCAGGGTTGTTTTTTTTTGGGGGGGGGGTTAGGGTGTTTTTTGAAATCAACGTGTGTGTTCCATTATTTTATGATCTAACCTGAGAATTTCAGTTCTTTATTTGGAGAGTTTAGCAGGTTACCTTTATTGTGATTACGAGTAGAGTAGGAGATATCCCAGTCATCACATTTTTCATTTATTGTGCTTAAAAAAAATTTCCTCTCCCTATCTGCATTGCTTTTACTGTACTGACTTTTCCTCTGCTGTTTTAAACATTATGCATTCTAGCTTTCTTCTCATAATCATTGCCCTTAAACTTTGATCCATACTAATGTTTATTTACATTTATTTATTTATCATTGTTTTTGTTCATACCAAACAAAAATTATTTAGCATGTTTCCATATCTATTTTGTGTGCTTCCTCCCACCCCATTTCCCTGATATTACCCAGATTTTTATTTCTGAGTTGTTCCTATACTTTTTTTTTCTGTGATAGAAACTCCCCTGACCCTTCACACCACCCTCTTTTTTGAGGCAACAGAAATCTAATAAATTAAGAATTTTAAAATGTTGTTGCTGTCTTTAACAAATAAAAATTTTAGCAAAATTGGTTACTCATTCTCCTTATTTCTCTTGTTAAATCTCCTGGATGGGTTTCTCTTACTATTGGAATACTTTATCCAAAAGATATTTTCAAGTTGGAACTTTCTGGGAAAAATATTCTTTAGGCTTTATTTGTTCAAAAATAGTTTTAATACCCAGTGGTATTCAGAATTCTGAGGTTTCCCTGAAAGTGTCATGTTCCTTGGTCACTCAATCAAGTGTTAATTTGATTAACATTTGTTAATCTGTTATGTACTGTTATGAAGGGGCTTTGCAGAGGTAATTAAAGTGGCTACTCAGTTGACTTTAAGCTAGGGAGATTATCCTTCTCTTTTTAATTTTTAATTTTTAAAGATTTGATTTCTTTATTTTGACTGAGAGACAGAGAGGGAACACAAGCAGGGGGAGTGGGAGAGGGGGAAGCAAGCCTCCCGCTGAGCGGATAGCCCGACGCAGGGCTCGATCCCAGGACCCTGGGATCATGACCTGAGCCACCCAGGCGCCCCAAGATACGGCGATTATGCTAGATCATCTCAGGGGCCCAGTGAATCACATGAGCCCTTCAAAATGAAGACTTTCTCAGACTGGAGGCAAGAGAGATGTGGCAGAAGGAGAGGTAGAGAGATGGGGCGCCCTATTGCTGGCCCTGAGTTGAGGGGGGTCATATGCAAGATGGAGGCCCCTACAGGAGTTAAGGAGGGCCTCCAGCTGGCAGCCAGCAAGCAAGTGGGGCTCTCAGTCCAGAAACTCCAAGAAACTGGATTTCCTTAGCAATCTGAATGAGCAGATTCCTCCCAGTGTCTCTGGCTAAGAGCCCAGCTGCTCGGTGCCTTGACAGTGGCTTTGGGAAGCCCAGAGCAGGAAACTCACCGAGCCAGTTCAGACATCTCTTTTACATAGCTGTGACATAAGAAATATGTCTTGATTTAAGTAGCTAAGTTTGTGGCGATGTGTTATGGCTGCCATTAAAAGCGAATACATACACTCTCCTACTCGAATGAGAATATGACAGCATATGAAATTCTAGGCCCAGAGCTCTTTTCCTCCTCCAACACTTGAGAGGGAATACCACTTGGACCTCCTGCAACCAGGATGGCTGTTGAGGAAATTGCTGTTGATCTATTTCCTTCGTACCTTTATAGTTCCTCGGGGTTCATTTGTGGCCGGGAGCCAGGAGGCTGCTCCACTGTTACCTCCATCCGCTTGATCCTGTACTACGCTAAGGGGACAGTCAGAGTTTCATGGATTTGGACGAAGATTTTGAACACTTTTTCAAACACTAGACACATAGATGTGCTTATGGCTATGACATGTTCGCTGG
>NW_023270305.1:80435617-80451303 GCF_011800145.1 Mirounga leonina | reverse complement strand
CAACTCTTGTTTCGGGAACCTAGGTCGGCTCTCCCGCGTGTGCGTGGAGTCCTAAGGGCCGTCCACCCGACGCAAAGGAGCAACACTGGAGAGAACCCGTGCCTCGGCACAGATCGCCCTTCCTGAGCGTGCACTTCGTCTCGTGTGTGTTTCTGTGAACGCATGAGAAAGGGAACCCAAACGGAACCCGGAGTGAGAAGCAGGCCTGTAAGGAAGGCTGCTGTCGACTCCGCTGTTGTTTTAGGAGATCCGCCCTGCCCTGCCCTGGGTGCCTGGATGCCTGGTTACCGGGCTACTAACACCAAGAATCAATGCTAGAGAGTTCCTGCGCTTTAGTTAACATTGCCGTTCCTGAAGCCAGAGGAATTTCACAGTGCTCGTGCAGGAGAGACGGGGGAAAGGGTCCCATCCGTGAAATGGAGCGAGAAACAGGCCGGTGCGGAAGGCCGCTCTCAACTCACCTCTTGTGGAGGAGGCCGGTCCCCTTGCCCCGGGTGTGCCTGCAGGCCTAAAGCCAAGCCCCTAAGTCGAAGGAACAAGTGTGTAGAGAATTCCTGCTTCAGCGAAAAGAGGCCTTCCCGAGGCTGGAAGCAGGTTGCTGTGTGCATGCGTGAGAGAACGGCAAGGGAGTCCCCAACCATTTTCCGTGGGAGACTCAGGCCCCGGAAGAAGGCCGAGCACGACTCCTCACTGGTGTCATGGTCTGTGGGGGGAAGCAGTTTACTCTGCACTGTGGGTGAGAGCCTGGGGACGGGTTCCATACGTAAACTCGATGGAGAAACAGGCCGGTGCAGAAGGCAGCTGTCAGCTCCCTCCTGGGTTACGGGGCTGGTACCGTTGCCCCGTGTGTGCCTGCAGGCCTAAAGCCAAGCACCTAAGTCGAAGGAACAAGTGTGGAGAGAATTCCTGCTTCAGCGGAAATAGGCCTTCCTGAGGCTGGAAGCGTGTTGCCGTGTGCATTCCTGCTTCGGCTAGACTAGCCATGCCTGAGGGTGGACGCATTTTGCTTGTGTGCATGCGGGGGCGCCCTGCAAGGGTGTCCCAAAACATTTTCCGTGCGAGACTCAGGCCCCGGCAGAAGGCAGAACACGACTCCCCACTTGTTTCCTGAAGCTAGCACTGCGGCCCCACTTTTGCATGGAAGTCTAATAGCTAGCGTTCTCCCTCGGAGAAACCACACTGCGGAGAAACGGTGCTTTAGGCACCGTCGACCTCTCTGTGGGAGGAAGCAGTGTCAGGTGTACTGTGGGTGAGAGCCTGGGGACGGGTTCCATTTCGTCAAATCGAGGGAGAGACAGGCCGGTACAGAAGGCAGCTCTCAACTCACTCACATCGTGGTTATGGGGCTAGTACCGTTGCCCCGGGCTTGCGTGCAAGCTTCAAGACAGCCACCTAACTCGAAGGAAAAGCTGGGTAGAGAATCCGTGCTTCAGCTACAACAGCCGCTCCTGAGGGTGGAAGCCCTTTTGTTGTGTGCGTGCGTGAGAGCACTGCAAGGGAGTCCCAAACCTAATTCCGAGACCCCGCCCCTTCCTCCGTGCCCCAGGTCAGGAACGCCTGGGACCCCTGGCACTCCCAGACGCGGCGGCCCGCAAGGCCTTCTTTGTGCTACTTCCTTAAGCCCAGGTGTTTTTCCCGCTCCAGGGCCAAGTAGAATGGAAGCAATCTCTTATGGTAATCGATTAATGGACTTATTTCTATCTTTGTAGATGGATCACTTCCTCACGTTTTCTTTTGACATTCTTGAAGGATGATAAGACATTCCTCAGAGCTTGAACAGGTTTGGGGAGGGGAGTACTTGGGGTACGACTGAAGTTGGGAAGAGGCACATGCACATCTCCTAAACTTGTGCTTATGAATGAAAAGACTGGAGTATATTTAAATAGTTTTGGTAAAAATAAAATATACTTCAGTGAAAAATTGAACTCAGTGAAATATAAGTTCCCACATCTCTTATCTGTGGTTTCCCTTTAAGACCTAAGATTCTGTGTTGCTATGACTTCTTATATTTTTTGACGTCTTAAATTGCCTTGGTTTTGTACTCTTTGGAGTCGTCCTCAGTGTCTCTGTCACTTAGAGTTTCTTGATTTCTTTTCAAAGATTTTATTTATTTGAGAGAGCACGCGCGAGCACAAGCAGGGGGAGCGGCAGGCAGAGGAAATAGGAGAAGGAGGCTCCCGGTTGAGCAGGGAGCCCGACCTGGGGTTAGATTCCAGGACCCTGGGACATGACCTGAGCGGAAGGCAGAGGCTTCACAGACCGAGCCACCCAAGCGATCCTGGAGTTTCTTGATTTTTTTTAAACGATTGGACATTTTCATAGAAATTGCTCTGGAATGGGAACTCTTTTCTCCAAATATGGCCAGGCAATTTCTGAGCAGATTTTCTAATTCTGTTTTTTTCAACTGTGAGACCTGTTTACTTGTTTGTGGTTCTTTCTGTAATATTTATCTAATTTTCTACTTCAGTGTGTAATTAGATGTGGGATATTTATGAGGAGTATACATTTCTAGATAAATATTACATTCATGAAAGGGCCAAACCACTCTGGCAGTGAACAAATAATTCGTTTAATGGTTCCATTAGACAAAATGGAAATTGGTTAATACCCTTCTTAGCTAACTTAATTGTTTTAGAGACTATCCCAACCAAATATATATTGGCTTCAAATTCATTTGAAATTTATTATTGACAAAACTAAGTGGTAACAGTGATATGAATGAGTGTAAAATTTTGCTGTCTTTGGGAAATTGAATTTGGACAAATTTATTTTTGTCATATTTCTTGTCTACATGAACTGTGTTCAGTAGTTATGACAGAAGTGGCATTCTAGAGCAGACAATTCTGCAGGTATAACACAAATCTCTCTAGAACAAAGTTAACTAACACCTCACTTACGAAAATCATTATCTGCAAAATCAGGATGAAGATTAATGTAAAGTTTAAAATGCATGTGATTTCTCTGTTTTCTTGTTCTCTAGGTCTTATATGGCATCCTAAAATCTTTTGTAGCAAGTAAACTTATGGTCACTTTTTCTATGTTTATTGAGATACAATTAACAAATAACATTGTGTAAGTTTAAGATATGCAGTGTGATGATTTTACATATATATATAGTTAGTGTGAAATGATAACCACAGTAAGGCTCTTAACAAAGGTTGTGTTACTTTTGTATATGTGTATTTATATTTCTATATAATTGGGTTTAATGCTCTGCATTCCCTGACATGAAAGTCATGTGACATTTTCTTTATCAGTTTTTCCACTGATGGACACTTATACTGTTTCCATATCATGGCAATTGTAAATAATGCCACAGGGAACATCAGGATACAAGTATCTTTTCAAGATATATACCTTCAGATGTATACTTAGAAGTGCGTTTGTTGGATCATAATGTACCAATACTTTAATTTTTTGAGGAACCTCCAAACTGTTTTCCATCGTGGTTACACTGATTTATGTTCCCACCAACAATGCACAAGGGTTCCCTTTTCTCCACATCCTCACCAACATTTGTTATCTTTTGTCTTGTTAATAATAACCTCTAGTCATATTAAATTCCATTTGACCATAGTTTATTTTTTTTAAGATTTTATTTATTTATTTGACAGAGAGAGACACAGCGAGAGAGGGAACACAAGTAGGGGAGAGGGAGAAGCAGGCTTCCAGCTGAGCAGGGAGCCTGATGTGGGGCTCGATCCCAGGACCCCGGGATCGTGACCTGAGCTGAAGGCAGACACTTAACGACTGAACCACCCAGGCGCCCCTTGAGCATAATTTAAAAAGATACTGTTCCATTAATCATTTTTCCCTCTGGAGACTATTACAACACACAGAAACAAAACATAAGTTTCTATGATGAACAGATCAATGTAATAAGACCTGGTTCTAGGCTTGTCTTCTTGCATATTTTACACTTGGACCTGGGGAAATTAAGGAAATTCTCTGTACATTTGTTTCTTCTTTCTATTAACAAGGAAGGATAAAGATGACATCACAGGTTTAAACTTTCTATATCAGAGAGGAATATTTCCAAGTCTTGTGGGGATGGGCATATACCATGATTTTTTTTTATCTCTGCTCTGCAGCAAAACTGCAGTAGTGAAGCGTCTGACTTTGGCTTTAGGAAAGACAGTGCAATTCTTGCATGGTTTCTCATGGGCTCCTCTCTGTGTCCTCCCCTATCGGTATGTGTATAATTTTTTTAACACTGTGCATCCGTGATCATCCCTCTTACCTAGCTTTGTGTTCTCGACTCATTTAAAGGAGAACCCTGGTATGCTCCCATTCCTCACACTGCAATTATGTATCAACAAAACCTCCCACATGAGAAAGGAAGGCCTAAAATCCTTTGAAAACGTCTTCTGTAAGATTTGCATGAGACTGGAATTTTCCAAAGTTTAAATATGCAAAGGTGTGGAATGACATATAGAACTGCCTCTAAAACATGTTCTAATGTGATCAACTCAGTGTGAAAACTGTTCATGCACAGGAGTCTCTCCTCACACACTGCTCAGTGGCCCTTCTAATCATATTACTCAGTGTGCCTGGACCGCTTAGGAGCTAAGCAGCCGCACTAGAGCAAGGAGAGGAAAGTACCCAGATTTCAGTCTTTTCTATGTGGGATGTACTGTCTGGGTGATAAGCCTGCATTTAAGATTAAAAACAGTTCTACATTAAATATTTGAAAGTATCTCTTGATAAGTCTCTGAAGACAAATTACACAACTGCTACTTTGGGAAACAGCAGCCCAGAAAATTTCCCAAACAGCCAAAATGCAGGGTGAATTGTTAATTGTACTGTAAGATTTTCGTCACATGATTCAATTCCTTCTTGGATCATATTGGATTTTTATTGTTTTGGAGATTCTCAGATGTATCACTAATTAAGCCAATTATATGGGGTCCCCGTCAGTTAACGCACTTTCATGGTAGCTTGTGCTGTAGACTTTTCTCTGCCTGGAAGTTTCCTACCAAAGCCTACACCTAAATGGACTTCTCCATGAAAGTTGGGTTTAATGCTCTGCGTTCCCTGACATGAAAGTCATGTGACTTCTGGACACATCACTGAATACTGGTGTTCCTGAAGTAACCCTTGATGTCAAATGTGTCTGAGTGTCTGGGAGAAAGCCCAACACATCAGGCAAATGACCTCCTACCAGAGTTGATGTTCTCAGCACACCACTCAGAGTATGGGATCCATCCACATCTTTTTGTTCACCTTTTGATCAACTCTTGTTCTATGACTTTAGTTTTTATTTTGACTTTTGACTTTGTCAGATATCATTTTATTAATTTTCATATAATGTGAAATCAACCTAGGTATATCTTATGATTAATTTAGGAGAAAAAATCTAGCAAATAGAATGACAACTCCTTGATACCCATCCATGATAAATTGAAAAATATTCAACATGACAATGTTGTCTTTCAAAATACAAAATAAAATCTTTTTTTGTGGTAATCAGGATAAAATTGCATCTACAAAGGGTCATAATGCAAAATATGGAATCTGAGTTTCAGCATTATCTTTATACTTCATTTCCTCAGTGACTAACAGACTCATAAGTGATTAAGAAAAAGAATATTACAAAGGAGACATTTCATACTTGGTGCCTGATAAATTGGATAAATTATCCATTTTATATACATTCTAACTGATAGAATATTTAGGAAACTTCAGCTTTCAGATAGGCAAATTATGTTTTTGTGAGAAAAATAACAGAAAATATTAAAAATAAAAATATTTTAGTGTTTTATAAAAACTGAATTGTAATTTAAATATTTAATTTAATAATTGTTTACCTCTTCATTTATACTGTAACTCAGACTGTCTTAAATCATGGTCACACTGAATTAAGGACACTGCACTGTGAACATTGCCAGCTGCTGCAGAATTTATTTCCTTACGGACCTTGGTTTGGAAGAATGATTGGAAAACAGTTTTAATTACCCATCCTTTATTGCATTTTTATTCATGGAACCTTAATATACTGCCATTATTACATATAATTAATTTTCCATATCTCTCAGCTTTTTAATGTTAGTATTACTGATAAAATCTCTCCTCGCTCTCATATTCCATGTTCTAAGGTTTACAAAGAAAGGACTACACCAGATTTTCCCTCAGAAACATGATGAATTGTGTCATAATGGATTTGAAGCTAAAGGTAGAAAGATGCAATAGGACATAAAATTGATAGCAAAGAAAATAGGAAGGTCAAGTACCATTAGGTTGGTTCTGGTACTTATGGTTTTTCAGGCTTTAGTTTAATGTAATATTCACCAATGTCTCATATAAATGTCCCAGTTTTTGTGCTCCCATAAGCACTTCAGCCATTATAGCTAAACTAAACAGTTCTGAAGAGCATCCCTGGATTGAATGAGAAGAAACATATTTAATCTATATCTATTTCCATTGCATTTAATGAATGAATATTCTTAAGAATTTTCCTAGTTTTTAAACTTCTTTTAATTAAATATTTGAAATAAATTATGATTGGGGTAATCCTAATCACTCATATCTTACCTTGTTGTAATTCCCTTTAGTCAATTTACAAGCTAGAGAAGAAAAGTCTGGGGAACAAACAAGAAGGTGTGTCCTCCTAAAGGGGCAAATGCCTTCAGGTCCCCAACAAAGCAGAAGCAAAAATTTTTTCACAAAGATAAACTGCCAAGTCCTTGGGACAGTTTTTCTCTCAGAGTCTCAGAGGGTCAGCCCACTGGGCATAAGTGTGACTCCCAGGGTCAACCTGGTACCTAAAGTGTATGAACTGAACAAGCCCTTAGCATACTTGCACATGCTCTTCCTTGTTGGATCTGATATGCACGTGTCCTTCCATTCTGTCCTGTCATGCCTGGTTTACACATTTATTTTCAGCATGAAATTTAAGTTACTCTGTTTTTATTTATTATTTTTTTTAAGATTTTATTTATTTATTTTAGAGACAGAGCACAAGAGGGGGGAGCGGGAGAGGGAGAAGCAGACTCCCTGCTGAGCAGGGAGCCCGATGCGGGACTCGATCCAGGGACTCCAGGATCATGACCTGAGCCGAAGGCAGTTGCTTAACCAACTGAGCCACCCAGGCGCCCCAAAGTTACTCTGTTTTTATTTCAATTACTTTTTCAGTGTCATGAATATTTCACACAAAATGGTTTTGATGTTAGAAATTTCTGGTTCATATCAGTTTCACTTATTTAGGATATTCTCAAGAATGCCATAGTATAGCTACTGTGGCACATGGACATGGGGTCCTGCTCAGCTTTTCTTATTTCCTCACCGTCTCCAAGCTGGCATCTGGCCTTGAGGAAGGCATAGCACTTTCCAACCCTAAGCCCTGTGAGGCTGACATCTGAGCAGTTTCAGGGACTGAGATGATTGATGTGGCAGTGGGGGGAGGGTAGCAGTGGATAGAGAAGAGCTGGAGAGAAGAAGGAAAGTGACCGTGCTCCTGATGCAAGAGAAGGTCAAGTTCAGGCATCAAGAGAGCTTGGGGAAGGAGTGGACCTAAAGAGAATGGCTTCTTGGTGCCTACATGCTGGCTTTTTCCTTTGCTGAAGATCCTGGAAGCTACTATCCCAAGCTCCCTTCTCCCCAACCAGACCATTGTGGCTCCATTATTTTCTGCCAGGTTTTTATTCCCCTTTTGTATTTGCCCAAGATTTGGAGTCCAGAGCAGACACCATGAATGCCCCAGCAGATGAGGTATGACTCTTCAGCTTATCTCCTGCCCCCATTTCTCATTAGAATGTAAGAGAAGAAAAGCAGCCCATGTCATCCAGAAATTGTCTTCCGCATCTCCTGATGAACATAAATAACTTCACAGAACATCAGCATCAGGTAAGACCACCAGATGATCTGGATTGAGGCAAAAACAAGTCCACTCTATAATCAGATGTGAACAGAGACAAAGCAGACATCAACAAAGTCACAAAATATTGACTATCTCCCCTCTCCAGGCCAATATGACAACTGCTGCTTCTTTATTGGTTATGGCTGTAGTTTTGCTCTGGTATTACTTATCTAGAGATGAGATTACCAATCATAAAAGTTTCGTGATTACTGATACATACCATCCTGAGTAAAACTCTGCTCCTTTTAACCCACCCCTAAAATCAACTAATGTAAGTGCAAGCCTTATATATAATAAGGCTTTTCTAACACCTTCTTTAGGAGATGGCCCATGGTTCCATGGTGCATTTCTTTCTTGCTGAATGGAGTAATAAATCCAGGTTGTATTTAACTATATGTGTGTTATAGGTGGTCTTTGGCTTGGAGGTCATTAACCTATCTGTATAAAATATGAATGTATACATGAATATAAATACATAGATACAATTTTATTCTATAGACCTGAATCTGTTTTCACAAATTTTTAAAAACATTTTCATTAAGGAAAATACATAAGCTTGAGCTGAAAGACCCAGTGGGCTGACACAGGTGGGATGGTTTAGATGTGAGGCCCAATTATTGTGGAGCCAGGGCACACTGGTATTGTGTATGTGTGTGCATGGTGGTAAAGGTGCATGTGAGGAGAGTAGAATTTGCCTTGATGAGGTAAAGCCTTGTTTTTGGAGCAAAGAGAAGGGGTTTGTGGTCCTGTCCGTCCCTCTACCAAGAGGCTAGTAACCAAGACTGGGAAGAGGGGCGCCTGGGTGGCTCTGTCGTTAAGCGTCTGCCTTCAGCTCAGGTCATGATCCCAGAGTCCTGGGATTGAGCCCCACATCATGATCCTTGCTCCTTGGGAAACCTGCTTCTCCCTTTCCCACTCCCCCTGCTTGTGTTCCCTCTCTCGCTGTGTCTCTCTCTGTCAAATAAATAAATAAAACCTTAAAAAAAAAAAAAGACTGGGAAGGGTGGCAGTGAGGAAGGGGGGCGGTGAGTGGAATGTGGTAAAACCATAACCACTGGGGAATCCAAGTAAAGGAATCAGCAGGAATTCATTATACTGCTATTGAAATTTTTCTATAAGTTCTATAATTATTTCAACACAAAATATTTTTTAAATGACCATGTCCTTACCATGCTAGTACGAAGGAACATTAATCTGCTTTAAAGAAATTAAACTTGACTCAAATTCACTTCCTCCACATTTGTGAAACTTCTCGCTATCTTAAAAGAGTCTGAATTTTATTAAAGAAATGATGTGGGAATATTATAGTGATGGCTGCTAAGACTTTGGTGTTGTGAATTATTTCTGAATGCTGTGGAGACAGTGGGGTTTTTGAATTCCATTTTTGCTGAGCACTCTGGAGCCTGACTTCTCTCACCCCAGGCTGGAAGCCCAGGGCCAGTTGGGGGATGTGGGTGGGGCATTTACTTGCACAACTCTGTCCTCCAGTGGAGCCACCTGCACTCCATATTCACTGCTAAGCTCACTCTCAAAAACCTCAGGAGGCCCATTGAGGCCCAGTTCTAATTTTCTGTCCCAGCTGCAGCTCTTTCAGTTGGTTTCATGCATGTGTGTTCCAAGGGTCATGTAAAGAGATGTGTGGACAGAGTTTGAGGATCCCTTCACTGGCTCTTTCTTTTCTAGGATTCTACTGGGGGGTTTCAGTGCATGTGGGACATGACAAAGTGCCTTGATCATGACTATGACTTATCAGATGGTGCTCAAGGTTCTTGGGGGGGCCACCAGATGCTGGGATTTCCCCTGATGTGTCAGGGAGACAGATCCTTTCTGGGGAGCTTGTCTGGAGTATCCTTTAGGACTAGCTCTCAACAAGAGTTTGGAAGGGGATCATGAGATGAACTCGTGCTCTCTCCTGGTCCATCTCAGGGGCTGCCAGGGCAACTACCAAGGGCCCTTCCTTGTAGCAGTGAGGAGAAGCAGCCCTGCATGGGTGCCCTGGGGCAAAGCACAGCCTGAAGAGGCACCTCAAAGACCATGATCCTTGGACACCGCAAGGAAGAACCCGGCCATCCTTATTTAGGCTACGGCTTTGGGCATCCAAATGAGAGGTAAGCAGGACTGAGATTTATGTGGGAGACATCAGAGGTCCTGGGGAGTTTGGTTTGGGGAAAGGAAGCTGGAGGGAGCTGCTCTGAGTTTTGAGGGATGGTGTGATAGTAGTCAGGGCTCAGGGTTCATGGGCATGGCATCCCAGGAAGATGACCAAGGCTGAAGGGGCCATCCTAAGTGAAGGTTCACTATGGGAACAAAGACCTGGGGCCAATTTGGGGAAGGGGAAACAGGTCAAGAAGAAGACTCAGTGAGCTAAACTGGACCCAGGCACATCTCTGACTCAGTTGAAGGGGGTTGGAATCCCAAGGCAAGGCCTGAGGAAGGTGGGGCAGAGGGCCACTGGAAGGTGAGCTGAAACTGAAAGCAGAAGATGCATGAATGGTAACAAAGACCTGGGAAGACAAGGCAATAAATGGGGGTGAGAGATCTTGTCTCATGTGAGGCATGAGGCAGAGGGGCTGGGGTGAATCTTAGTTGGGAGAAAGGACTTAGGGAAGAGGCCAGGGGTGGGGGGGAGACCTGAATGCAATGTTGAGGGAGGACAAGGGGAGTGTTGAGGGACAGGATCATCTATGCACTGGTGGAGGTGGGAGCCACAGAAGGCCATGCTTACTGTTTAGGGCAAACTAGTGCAGAGCAGCTGAGCCATGAGTATGGAGGTGAAGAGACCAAGAAACAAAAGGAGAGCTGAGGTGGGGCCAGAGAAGAGAGACCCACTGAAAACCTAAGGCAAAGCGGGGCCCCAGGAAGCGAGAAAGGGGTGGCAGTAGGGACTCAAAAAGGGAGAAAGGCAGATTCACCAACTCAATCACATTATGGTTGTCATGGCTGGTGTAGGGCAAGGAGCTGAGGTGGTGAAGTGAAGTGTCAGAGGGGAGTGAAGCCCCCATGGCTGAGGTGGGGAAGTGGGCACAGGTTTTGTGTTTGAACAGGTTGGTAACCTCCCGAAGAGTCCTTGATATTACAATAAAAATTGAATCAATAACACACATATTGTCTCACATTTTTGTGTTGGGATTGTTCCCTCCAAGTGGCTTTCATCCTTCCCCAGCTGCAGAATGAAATGACCCAGGAATGGCTGCCCTGGAGCCACTCCCTTCTTACTTTATCATTTCTTCCTGGCACTAATCTACCTTACACACATAGGTAAAACCCACTGGGATGTGAGCTCAAGCTCCTCCCTGGGAGCATCTGCTTTATTCCGGGGGAGGCCTCTGCAACAGGCACCCAGGCCCTGCTCCCCACTTCTGGAAACTCAGAGGGAGGGAAGAGGCAGTTCTTAGTTTGGCCACTAGAGGGCACTTGGAGTTGGTTTGGTCCAGGGCTACAGCTAAAATTAATACAGAAACCATCAGGGAATATTACTTATTGTTTTAGCAGATTAGACTATTAATAAATACTGTGACCTGAAAATATTTTATAAATTGGCTATGAAGCTTTTCACCATAAAAATGAGATGATGACAGATGCTGTACCCAACTGTCATATCATAGAGTATTTTTATTTCCAAACATTCATGAAATGCTGAGTACCTATAAAAAATTACATTTACAGTATAAATTCATTAATTCTCATTAACAACTCTAAAATAGTGGTACTAGTCTTATCTCTACTTTGGAGGTGAGGACACTCACAAAAAGACACAGAAGGGTCCAGTAACAAGTCCATACAAAGAGTTATCAGTGGGATTATAACCCATGGGGGCTGTCCCCAGAGTCTAGACCCCTAACCACTAGCTTGTTCCTTTGTTAACAATTGTTGACACCCCATGAAGCTGCCTAATCATAGCCCTGTCTCTTCCCTGAGGTGCCAAGACTCTGAATTGGATGTTCATCTCCCTTATACACAACTTGACCCACCTTGGCTGTATGGTAGAATTCCTTGCAAAGATTTAAAAATTAACAATGGCTCAGCCTCATCCATGGATGTGCTCATTTAATTGGTCTAAGGGTGAGCTTGGGATTTCTGCCTATTTAAAGAGAGCACAAGGTGGCCTAGTTGATCCCCTGGGAGCATTCCCCAACCCTTTTTTAATGTTATAAACTGACAGGGAAGCTGGGTCTGAGCCAGAGAGTGGTGGGAAGTGGACAGTTTAAATCCCATAGAGCAGGGGCGCCTGGGTGGCTCAGTCGTTAAGCGTCTTCCTTCAGCTCAAGTCATGATCCTAGGGTCCTGGGATAAGCCCCACATCGGGCTCCCTGCTCAGCGGGAAGCCTGCTTCTCCCTCTCCCACTCCCCCTGCTTCTATTCCCTCTCTCGCTGTGTCTTTCTCTGTCAAATAAATAAATAAAATCTTAAAAAAATCCCACAGAGCAGTGAAATGACATATGTGGTTATGTGATAGAAGGGCTGCCCTGAAGGATTCAGACAGTAAATTCAGTAGGTCAGAGAGCAGGGGAGAGGGAATGTGGGTGGAAGAACCAAAATGGACAAAGCCTGAGAGGGTCTCCTGTGGCAGGGACCTAATGGGAACTTTTGGAGGTTTTCATGGGGAGCAGTAACCTTAAGATCATTGTGGTCCATTTCACAGAGCAATCCTTGTGAAATAAACTGCCTTAATCGGACCTATTTAAAATGCAGTTCCAATTGCGTTAAAGAGTATGTCACCCTTGGCCTTCTCAGAGCTTGCCTGTTTTTCAGTGATTTGTTCAGTGTGTATTCAGTGTGTGTCTCAGGGGGAACAGTGATAGCCTGGAAAAGGTCAATACATTGCTCACTGCTTTTAGACAAAACAGGGAGACCCCTTATGTGCGAACTTTCATATTGCTACAGGAGCACTGCATTAAGTTACTGATAAGAGGGGCTTGTAAGGTGGCTGGCAGGTTAGGGGACTTTACCTGGGTGGTGATTTACCTTGTGAGCTGTTGAGGTATGAATCCAACCTGCAGCCCTGCCTGAGGAGACGGGTAGGTAGATAACTTAGGACTGGCCTGGTGTGGTTGCAGTCATAGGATGAAATTCTGCCCTCTCCAGGCCCATCTCAGAGTCTTCAGGAACAACATCCAGGAGCTTTCTATGAGCTGGAAGGGCAGAAGTGCCTGTTGCTCTGGCTCCTGGTGGCTGCCCAGGTGCCAAGGCAAGGGCTGAAGCCCCCCCTGCCAAACTTCAGACTGGCATTGTGCTCTATGATCCAACTAGACCAGGGGCCTAGGTCACTGAGAAACCTGGCAAGTGGAGTTGAAGTTCCTTGTAGTGCCAGCGTAGGGTACAGACAGGGCCAACTGGTGCTAGTGAAGGGATGGATGTTTGAGTTGAGTTGCATTCTATTTGAAGAAGGGAAGACTCAGGGAAGAGAGTGCATCCCTGCCCACATGCCCAATGATGGGGAGTCTGGGGAGAGATGAAATGACAGAGCTGGTGGCTATGGGGCAGGCCACTTGGGGTCAATGAGGAGATCCCAAGGGAAAGCTCAGGAGGGAGGAGTGAGCTAAGTTGAGGTGACCTGAATGGGGGAGGTGAAATGAGAGCAGGTGGATTTACTAAGGAGAGAGAGAAGCCAGAAATGGGGGAAAGAGAAGGACCTCAGGAGGGGGAGGGGGTGAGATAGTGAAGGAGAGAAGAAGGAAAGTATACTAGGTAGGTGGAAGACAGAGGACAGGAAATGAGGAGAGAAGTGGCCCAAGGGAAGGAAAGGACCCAGGAGGAAAACTGAGGGAAGAAGAAAGAGCTGAGGGGACACTGAAGAGGAAAATTGAATGGGGGGCAAGTGGGAGCAGGTGTGAAGAGAAAGACCTGAAAAGAGGGGACAGGAAATGAGCTGTGGGAGGAGTAGAGAAAGGTAAGAGGAGTAAGCTGGGAGCAAGAGTTGGAGATGTTGGGAGGAGAGGATATGTTTAGAGGGATGGCCATCTCAGGAGAGGGAGGAGATAACTGGTGACAGGGTAGAGAGGTTAACTGAGGCAAAAGGGAAAAAGAATCACACAGAAAGGAGGTGAGTAACTGAAGAGAAAGAAAGAGAAGTGTGAAGTAAGAGGAGGAGAAGAAGCAGTGAAGAGGGGTTGGGGAGGTAAACTTGGGGCAAGCTAAATGAAGGGAGAGTGGAGCTGAAGGTAAGGCAATGGAAATGAGCCATATGCCAGAGTAAGCAGAAGGGGCTCTGAGTGGGAGCAGTGGAGAGCAGAATTGAGGGACAGAAGGAGAAGGAAAGTGAACTCAGGTGAGGCAGGTGGAAGAATTGAGGGCAGGAAGAGTAAAGTCAGAGGTAAAACTAATTCTGGAAAAAGTGGAAGTCCTAGGATGAAAAGGAAGAATTATTTTGGAAGCAACTCAGTCAGGAGGACATGAGACAAGGAGAGATCTTTTCAGGAGAGAAAGGGAGGGATAAGTGGAAATACCTGCCCGGACGCTGTGCAACTCTTTAAAGGAGTGTCAGAAATCACACCTCAGAACAGAGCCAGGCTCCATCTGTCCTTTTTCTGGCTCTCCTCATTCTTACTCCTATTCCTTAAATTTAGAAAGAAAAGCCTGTTGTCTTCCCCATCAGCATGATCACCCCAAAACCCCACAGCCACACTCAGGTCATGGTGAGCTGGTGAGGTCATGACTTGGGAATTGTTCCTTCCCTAGTAGTTCACATTTCTCTAGCCTCACATTAAACCTGATTGGGATCATTTTGATGACATAATTGTTCCATGTCATGTTACATATGTTATCCTTGTGTAAACCATTTTCCCCACAACTTTTTGTGGATTACAATGGCACATGTCTGAAATCTTTAAGGAGGGAGGTCACTAATTTTGACACAATGGGAAAAAAAACTGTTTACCAGATCTCTCTTTTACACACGACTTTTACCTCCCTAAGCAGGTGTTTGTCTATGTTTTTATTTATGACCAAAACCACAGAGAAATACCAAATGTGTTTTTGCACAAAGTTTGAGAACTATGCATAGAAAAACTAAGAGGAAATCAATATTTCTAACTCTATGGGAAAAAAAAGTTTATTGTCTTAACTATGACAAATCATTTAAAATTTCATTTTTATCTCAACTATCATAGAAAGTTATTCATGCCAAAAAATGTGCCAAACAGAACCTCGTCTATCTGCCACATTCAAGGCAAGATTTGCCTGGATGTTCAGCAGCCACCTAGAGCTGACATGTGAGAGTTGTTGACAGCAGCAAAGTGGAACATAAGAGAACAAGGGAAGCAGCTCTGAATCAAGGGTGGACAGACTTAGCAGAACTTAGAACAACAGGCCAAAGCCACAGGACACATTATACACAAATAATTGAAATTGATGTCAGGTAGAAAACACTGAATTTTCAGGACCACTAAAACATACATACTTGGCTCATTTGCCATATATTTTCTTGGCAACATATATGTAGCTAGATACTGAAGTTACATGTAAACCCAAATATTCACACATCTGGTCACAGAGAAAGAGTTTCTTTTATCCACTGAAGCTTGCTCCTAAATCTATTTTCCATCAAATGCAGATGTTACTGTATAATTCAGCTGCTGGGATACATTGACTTTAAAGACATCATAGAGGGGCACCTGGATGGCTCAGTCGTTAAGCGTCTGCCTTCGGCTCAGGTCATGATCCCAGGGTCCTGGGATCGAGCCCCGCATTGGGCTCCCTGCTCCACCGGAAGCCTGCTTCTCTCTCTCTCCCACTCCCCCTGCTTGTGTTCCCTCTCTCGCTGTGTCTCTCTCTGTCAAATAAGTAAATAAAATAAAATAAAATAAAATAAAATAAAATAAAATAAAATAAA
>NW_023270305.1:80308063-80435607 GCF_011800145.1 Mirounga leonina | reverse complement strand
AAATAAAATAAAATAAAATAAAATAAAATAAAATAAAATAAAATAAAAAAGACATCATAGATTCTTAGTTCTCCCTTCTCTACATTGACTATGTTACAAGATTTTTCAGAATCACTTGCATCCCCAGAAAAACCTGTGTCTGGAGTATTTCCTACCCATGGTCCAGTCTTCCTGGGAGACTACAGAGCTTCCTCACTACAATCATTGGCCCCATAGACGAGTTCCATGTGAGAACACTTGCTTCCATACTCCAAATCTGCTTTACTATTAATACTCCATTTCTTTTTCTCCCAGCACTGTATCCTGTGCCTTTGATATCTCTATTCTAGCTGAATAAACAGTATCATTAGTTACAAGCTTATTAAGATCTATGCTGATTTGTTGTAAGTTGAGAGAATCATCAGAAGTGGCTTCTGAGTCAATGCTGCTTTTAGGTAGAACAAATTGCTCTTCAATTTTCAAGTCATATTCAGGTAAATTACAATCTTTTTATTGTGAACTTTAAGTTTTTCTTATTTTGAATTGTTGGAAATATTGCCTGTTTGCAGAAGGCTATCAAATATTTATTTTCTTGCCTAAGATAAAGATGAACAATGAAAGATTCACCATTTTAACAATAGATATCAATAATAATTAAGGAGGTATTGTGTAAATATCAAAGTTTATAGATTTGTGATATAGATGAAAGGTATTTATTATTAAGCAGAAAATTTATAATTTATCTTAATAGTTAAATATATAGGTTTACATTACACCAGAAGTTATATAAAATTAAAATTCATAGTTATTTCAACCTTAATTTTTATAGTATCTGCAGCCATAATATAGATGAAAAGGGCTATATAATGGAAAAAGATCATTTGTTTCCTCTCCTTCCACCATATATTTTCATGACAGTTTTGAAAAGTAATGGAACATTTAAAGGAAGGACAAAGCCCTCTTATTCATAAGGTCACTATTTTCAGATCAGAAGACAGAGCTGATTTTCCTAATGCATCGAAACAAACACAGAGAGTTAGAAAAAGTGAGGACACAGAGAAGTATGTTCCAAATGAAGGAAATAATAGGACAAATTCACAGCAAAAAAGATAAATGCAATGGAGAGAAGCAGTATGCCTGATAAAGAATCAAAATAATGGTCATAAAGATACTCACTGGACTTGAGAAAAGAGCAGAGAACCTCAGTGAGACCTTCAACAAAGAGAGAAAATCACAACCAATCACAGATGAAGAACCCCATAACTGAAATTAAAAATACATGAGAGAGAATCAATGACTGGAAGAGAGAGTAATGGAGAGCAACCAAGCTGAATATCAAGAAGAGAAAAGATTAATAAAAATTGAGACTAGGTCAGTGACATCATCAAGCTTAATATCTTTTGAATTATAGGGATCCCAGGAGAATAGAGAGAAAAGGGAGGCAAAAATTTATTTGAAGAAATAATAGCTGAAAGCTCCCCTAATGTAAGGAAGGAAACAGACATCCAGATCCAAGAGGCACAGAAAGTCCCTAACAAAATCAATTCAAGGAGATCCAAGACACCTAATAATTAAAATGTCAAAAAAGTAGCGATAAAGAGAGAATTTTAAAAGCAGCAAGATAAATAAGTGATTACATACAAGGGAAATACCATAAGGTTATCAGCTGATTTTTCAGCACAAACTTCACAGGCCAGAAGAAAGTGGCATGATATATTCAAATTGCTGAAAGAAAAAGAAATTGCAATCAAGAATACTCTATCCAGCAAGGCTGTCATTCAGAATAGAAGGAGAGATAAGAATTTTCCAGATAAAGAAAAGTTAAAAGGGGTTCATCATCACTAAACCAGCCTTACAAGAAACGTTAAAGGGAATTACTTGAGTGGAAATAAAAGGCCATAATCAAGAGTAAGAAAATTAGGAAAAGAAAAACTTTCACACGTACATAAAAATATAATAAAAGTAATAGATAAATCACTTACAGAAACAGTACAGAAGTCAAAACACAAAAGGAGTAAATCAATTATATCCATAAAAATCAGTCAAGGGGCTTACAAAATAAAAGAATAAGTATGACAACATATACATAAAATGGGAGGTAGAGAGTAAAAATTTTGTGATTTTTAGAGTGGGTTCAAACTTAAGTGACCATCAACTTAATATAGACTGCTATGCATAAGGTGTTATATATAAACCTAATGGTAACCTAAATAAAAAACCTGTAATAAATATACAAAAAATAGAGTAAGGAGTCCAAGTGTATCACTAAAGAAAGCCAACAAATCATGAGAGAAGAGATCAAGATAAAAAAGGAAGAGAGAGGGCGCCTGGGTGGCTCAGTTGGTTAAGCGACTGCCTTCAGCTCAGGTCATGATCCTGGAGTCCCAGGATCGAGTCCCACATCAGGCTCCCTGTTCGGCGGGAAGTCTGATTCTCCCTCTGACCCTCCCCCCATCATCCTCTCTCTCTCAAATAAATAAATAAAATCTTAAAAAAAAAAGGAACAGAGAACTATAAAAACATCCATAAAGCAAGTAATGAAGTGACAATAAGTATACACCTATCAATAACTACTTTGAATGTAAATGGACAAAATGCTCCAATCAAAAGACGAAGGGTGGGAGAGACGCAAGATGGTGGAGGAGTAGGGGAACTCATTTCCCCTGTTTCCTTGAATTTAGCTGGATATCTATCAAATGCTGAACACCCACAAATTCAACTTAAGGTGTAAGAAAATACATCTGGACCTCTACAAGTAGAAAAGCGACTGCATTTTGCAAGGTAGGAGGTTTGGAGTCATGAATCTGCAGGGAGATATTGGAAGATAAGAGGACTGGGGGAAGGAGCCTCCACAAGCTGGCTATTGGAAAGTGATATAACACCAGAGCAGAAAATCAGAACCCTTAGAAAACTGCTCCAGAAAGAGACATCCCTTTCTGAGAGGGGCTCAGGGCATGAAAAGGGCAAAATACTAGGTGGGTCATTGTGGTCTCAGGATCCCAGAAGACACAGGAAGAATGGGTGCCTGAACCAATAGAGTGCCCAAGCAGTGGAAATGGGAAATTGGTTATGTGGTCAGCAAGCCCAGGAGGAACTCTCAGCTGGGGTGGCCATAAACCACAAGCCAGGACAGTCAGGTGACTGCCTCTTGTCTGAGCACCCTGAAAAGGACTGGAACGTGTGGGCCATTTACCATCCCCTGGGAGGAGCAGAAGGACTGAGCCCATGAAAAGGCAACAGCTCTCAGGGTGGTGGCCACCCCAGAAAGGATAGGAGGGCGGCACCCCGCCATGACCTGGGATCAATAGAATAGGATGCATGCTCGAGCCTGCAACCACTTGCAGTTAGTTGTAAGGACGCAAAGGGCAGTGATGCTTGCCCATCCCTGGGACTCCCCCCGGGAGGACTGCAGTGGGCACGACCACAAGAGTTGGTGGAGTTTGGCACACATTAAAGTGAAAATGGTTTGTCCTAGAGGGTTTATTAAAGAGGGCGGACCTTGATCTCTCAGTGCTGGGCCAGGGATCTGGGCTCAACCATTTTTGCTCTGATCTTCTGAAGAGGCTTGGAAAGCCTCCAGGGAAAAAAAAGACCACACAGAAGACCAGCTTACATTAAGCCTATCCCCCTGATAAGGGATGGGGCAAATCCACCCAGGCAAAGACACCTGAGAAGCAGCATAGCAGGCCCCTCCCCTGAAAGATAGACTAGAAGAACAGGTGGAATACAACTTTATGGATCCCACAAGACTGTAAAACTCCACCACCAAGGGAAAATAGTATATTGAGCTGCAGGTGTTTTCTCACAATTCATTTATGTTTCAGTCTAAAATTTTTCATTTCTTCTTTTTTACCTTTTTCCCATTTCAACTACATTATTTTACCAACTTATGTTTTTAAGTCACTTTTTAACTTTTATTTTTTACATCTACATTTTATAGATATATGCTTCATTTAAGTCCTTTTTTTCACTCTATTCAATTATATATATATAAAAGTTTTGATTTCTTTGCAATTGTGGGATGTAGTGTCTTCTAACATACAGACCAAAATTCCATCAGGAACCAATGTGTCAACCTGCTTTGTCCACCCAGCGAGATTATATTATCTCTTCCCCCTGCCCCTTTTTTATTGTTTTGTTTCATTTCAGTTTTGATTCCTTTTCTGTGGTGGCTTCTGACCACTTTGGATTTTTCTAGGGTGTATTTTGCTTTGGTCATGGTTGATATTTTGGACTCTGCTCATTTGCTCACCCATCCTTCTCTGGGGAAAATGATTAGAAGGAGGAATTCACAACAAAAGAAAGAACCAGAGGCAATGTTTTCTGCCACAGAGCTAATCAATATAGATATAAGTAAGATGTCAGAAATGGAATTGAGGATACCAATTATAATGTTAATAGCTAGACTTGAAAAAAGCATGAATGACAATACAGAACCTTTAAGGGCAGAAATGGGATCTCATCAGCAGAACTTAAAAATTCTATGAATGAGATACAGTCTAAATTGGATGCTGTAATAGCTAGGGTCAAAGAGGTAGAAGAGAGAATAAGTGAGCTAGAGAACAGACTGAAGGAAAGGAAGGAAATTGAGGAAAAGAAAGACAACTAATAGCCCATGAAGAAAGACTTCAAGAAATTAATGATGCCCTGAAATGAACCAATGTCAGAATTATTGTGTTGCCCAAGGGGGTGGAGGGAGGGGCAGAAGGTGTATTTGAGTAAATAATAGCTGAGATCTTCCCTAATCTGGGGAAGGAAACAAGCATTCATGTCCAAGAGGCAGAAAGGACCCCTCCAAATATCAATAAAAATAGATCAACACCCTGACATATAATAGTGAAGCTTGAAAATTTAAAAGAAAAAGAAACTATCCTGAGAGCAGTTAGGGAGAGGAGGATTCTTATATATGGAGAGAGGAACATCAGAATAACATCAGACCTATCCACAGAAACCTGGCAGGCCAGAAAAGGCTGGCAAGATATATTCAAGTACTAAATGAGAAAAACATGCAGCCAAGAATATTTTATCCAACAAGGCTGTCATTCAAAATGGAAGGAGAGATAAAGAACTTCCAGGACAGATAGAAACTGTAAGAATATGTGACCACCAAGCTAGCCCTGCAAGAAATATTAAGGGGGATACAGTAAGTGAAGAGACCTCAAGAGTCACATAGACCAAAAAGAAACAGAGACAATCTACAGAAACAGAGACATTACAGGTAAAACAATGGCACTATATTCATATCTTTCAATAGTTATTCTGAAGGTAATTGAGCTAAATGCTCCAACCAAAAGATACAGAGTATCAGGTTGGATAAAAAAAACCAAGAGCCATCCATATGCTGTCCACAAGAGACTCATTTTGGACCTAAAGATACCTCCAGACTGAAATTGAGGGGGTGGAGAACAATTTACCATGCTAATGAACCTCAAAATAAAGCTGGGGTAGCAATCCCCATATCAGACAAATTAGACTTTAAACCAAAGACTGTAGTAAGATGTGTAGAGGGACACTGTATCATACATAAAGGGTCGATCCAACAAGAAGATCTAACAATTGTAAATATTTATGCCCCCAACATGGGAGCAGCCAGTTATATAAACCAATTAATAACCAAAGTAAAGAAACGTATAGATAATAATACATTATCTATAGGTAGGTAACATCAAAACCCCACTCACAGTAATGGACAGATTAATCAGAAGATCAACAAAGAAACAAGGGCTTTGACTGACACACTGGACCCGATGGACTTCACAGATACATACAGAACACTCGATCCTAAATCAACAGATTACTCATTCTTCTTGAGTGCACATGGTACTTTCTCCAGAATAGATCACATATAAGTCACAAATCAGGTCTCAACCAATAACAAAAGATTGAGATTATTCCCTGCATATTTTCAGACCACCATGCTTTGAAACTGGAACTCAATCACAAGAAGAAATTTGGAAGGAACTCAAACACTTGGAGGTTAAAGAGCATTCTGTTAAAGAAAGAATGGGTTAACCAGGAAATTAAAGAAGAACTTAAACAATTCATTGAAACTAATGAGAATGAAAACAAATCAGTCCCAAACCTATGTAATACTGCAAAGATGGTCTTAGGAGGGAAGTGCATAGCAATCCAACCTCTCAAAAAATTAGAAAAATCCCCAATACACAAGTTAAACTTACACCTAAAGGACCAGGAGAAAGAACAGCAAATAAAGCCTGAACCAAGAATGAGAAAAGAAATAATAAAGATTAGAGAAGAAATAAATGAAATAGAAACCATAAAAACAGTGGGACAGATCAACAAAACTAGAAGCTGGTTCTTTGAAAGAATTAATAAGATCGATAATCCTCTGGCCAGACATAGCCAGACGAAAAGAGAAAGGACCCAAATAAATAAAATCATGAATGAAAGAGGAGAGATCATGGCTAATACCAAGGAAATACAGACAATTTTAAGAACATATTATGAGCAACTAGATGCCAACAAATTAGGCAATCTGGAAGAAATGGATGCATTCCTGGAAACTTATAACTACCAAAACTGAAACAGGAAGAAATAGACAATCTGAGCAATTGAACAGACTCATAACCAGCAAGGAAATGGAAGCAGTAATCAAAAAGCTCCCAAAAAACGAGAGTCCAGGGCCAGATGGCTTCCTAGGGGAATTCTATGAAATATTTAAAGAAGAAATAATACTTATTTTACTGAAGCTCTTTCAAAAAATAAAGTGGAAGGAAAATTTCCAAACTCATTCTATGAGGCCAGCATTACTTTGATCCCAAAACCAAAGACCCCATCAAAAAGGAGAATTACAGATCAATATCCCTGATGAACATGGATGTGAAAATACTCACCAACATCCTAGCCAGTGGGATCCAACAGTACATGAAAAGGAGTATTCACCATGACTAGGTGAGATTTATTCCTGTGATGCAAGGTGATTCAACATTCACAAATCAATCAACATGATAGAGCATATTAATAAAAAAAAAGACAAGAACCATATGATCCTCTCAATTGATGCAGAAAAAGCATTTGACAAAATACAGCATCCTCTCTTGATTAAAACTCTCCACAATTTAGGGATAGAGGGTATGTACCTCAATATCGTAAAAGCCATTTATGAAAAGACCACAGCAAATATCATTCTCAATGGGGAAAAACTGAGAGTTTTTCCTTTAAGGTCAGGAACAAGACAGGGATATCCACTCTCACTACTGTTGTTCAACATAGTACTAGAAGTCCTAGCCTCAGCAATCAGAAAACAAAAAGAAATAAAAGGCATTTAAATCGGCAAAGAAGAAGTCAAACTCTCACTCTTCTCATGTGACATGATACTTTATGTGGAAAACCCAAAAGACTCCACCCCCAAATTGCTAGAACTCACAGAGCAATTCAGCAACGTGGCAAGATAAAAAATGTACAGAAATCAGTTGCATTTTATACACTAACAATGAGGCAGAAGAAAGAGAAGTTAAGGAATGGATCCCATTTACAATTGCACCAAAAAACATAAGATATCAAGGAATAAACCTAACCAAAGGAGTAAAAGATCTGTACTCTAGAAACTAAAGAACACTTATGAAAGAAATTGAGGAAGACACAAAGAGATGGAGAAACATTCCATGCTCATGGATTGGAAAATAAACATTGTGAAAATATCTATGCTGCCCGGAGCAATCTGCACATTCAATGCAATCCCCATCAAAATACCATAGACATTTTTCACAGAACTGGAATAAAAAATCCTAAAATTTGTATGGAACCCGAAATGACTCCAAATAGCCAGAGGAATGCTGAAAAAGAAAACCAAAGCTAGGGGCATCACAATGCCTGACTTCAAGCTATACTACAAAGCTGTGATCACCAAGACAGCATGGTATTGGCACAAAAACAGACACATAGATCAATGGAACAGAATAGAGAGCCCGGAAATAAACCCTCACCTCTATGGTCAACTAATCTTTGACAAAGCAGGAAAGAATATCCAATGGAGAAAAGGCAGTCTCTTCAACAAATGGTGTTGGGAAAATTGGACAACCACATGTCCAATTACATCATATACAATGAGGATGAAAGACCTCAATGTGAGACAGGAATCCATCAAAATCCTAGAGGAGAACACAGGCAGCAACCTCTTCAATATTGGTAATAGCAACTTCTTGTAAAACACGTCTCTAAAGGCAAGGGAAACAAAAGCAAAAATGAACTATTGGGACTTCATCAAGAGAAAAAGCTTCTGCACAGCAAAGGAAATAGTCAACAAAAGTAAGCAGCAACCCACAGAATGGGAGAAGATATTTGCAAATGACATAACAGATAAAGGGTTAGTATCCAAGATCTATAAAGAGCTTATCCATCTCAACATCCAGAAAACAATCTAGTCAAGAAATGGGCAGAAGACATGAACAGACATTTCTCCAAAGAAGACATACAAAGGCCCGTGGACACATAATAAAATGTTTCACATCATTTGCCATCAGGGAAATACAAATCAAAACCACAATAAGATACCACCTCATACCAGTTAGAATGGCTAAAATTAACAGGAAAGAACAAATGTTAGTGAGGATGTGGAGAAAGGGGAACCCTCTTACACTTTTGGTGGGAATGCAATCTGGTAAGACACTCTGAAAAACAGGATGGAGTTTCCTCAAGAAGTTAAAAATAGAGCTATCCTACAACCCAGCAACTCCACTACTAGGTATTCACCTCAAAGATACAAATGCAATGATCCAAAGGGGCACCTGCACCCCAATGTTCATGCAGCAATGTCCACAATAGCCAAACTATGGAAAGAGCCCAGATGTCTACCAATGAGATGAATGGATAAAGAAGATGTTGTGTATATATATATGTGTATATATATATATATATACAATGGAATATGACTCAGCCATCAGAAAGGTTGAAATCTTAACATTTACACAGATGTGGATGGAACTGGAGGGTATTATGCTGAGCAAAATAAGTCAGTCAGAGAAAGACAATTATCATATGGTTTCACTCATATGTGGAATATAAAAAACAGCACAGAGAATCAGAGGGGAAGGGAGGGAAAACCGAAGGGGAAGTCATCAGAGAGGAAGTGAAACCATGAGAGACTCTTAACTATAGGAAACAAACAGGGTGGCTGGAGGGAATTTCGGTTGGGGATGGGGCAAAAGTTGGGTATTCATCTTTTCTGATGGCTGAGTCATATTCCATTGTATATATGCACCACATCTTCTTTATCCATTCATCTGTTGAAGGGTGTCTCAGCTCTTTTCCACAGTTTGGCTATTGCGGACATTGCTGCTATGCACATTCGGGTGCATATGGCCCTTCTTTCACTACATCTGTGTCTTTGGGGTAAATACCCAGTAGTGCAATTGCTGGGTCATAGGGTAGCTCTATTTTTAAATTTTTAAGGAACCTCCACACTGTTTTCCAAAGTGGCTGTACCAACTTGCATTCCCACCAACAGTGTAAGAGGGTTCCCCTTTCTCCACAACCTCTCCAACATTTGTTGTTTCTTTCCCTGCCCATTTTTGCCATTCTAACTGGTGTAAGGTGGTATCTCAATGTGGTTTTGATTTGGATTTCCCTGATGGCTAATGATGATGAACATTTTTTCATGTGTCTGTTAGCCATTTGTATGTTTTCTTCAAAGAACTGTCATTTCATATCTTCTGCCCACTTTTTGACTTGATTATTTGTTTTTTGGGTGTTGAGTTTGAGAAGTTCTTTATAGATCTTGGATACCAGCCCTTTATCTGTAGTGTCATTTGCAAATATCTTCTCCCATTCTGTGGGTTGCTTCTTTGTTTTGTTGACTGTTTCCTTTGCTGTGCAGAAGCTTTTTATCTTGATGAAGTCCCAAAAGTTCATTTTTGTTTTTGTTTCACTAGCTTTTGGAGATGTATCTGAAAGAAGTTGCTGTGGATGATGTCAAAGAGGTTACTGCCTATGTTCTCTTCCAGGATTTTGATGGATACCTGTCTCACATTGAGGTCTTCCATCCACTTTGTTTATCTTTGTGAATGGTGTTAGAGAATGGTCGAGTTACATTCTTCTGCATGTGGCTGTCCAATTTTCCAAGCACCATTTAGCACCAAAGAGACTGTCTTTTTTCCATTGCATGTTTTTTCCTGCTTTGTCAAAGATTATTTGACCATAGAGTTGAGGGTCCATATCTGGGTTCTCTATTCTGTTCCATTGGTCTATAGGTCTGTTTTTGTGCCAGTACCATGCTGTCTTGGTGATCACTGCTTTGTAATAGAGCTTGAAATTGGGCAACGTGATGCCCCCAGCTTTGTTTTTCTTTTTCAACATTTCCTTGGCGATTCGGGATCTTTTCTGATTCCATACAAATTTTAGGATTGTTTGTACCAGCACTTTGAAAAATGTCATTGGAATTTTGATTGGGATGGCATCGAAGGTATAGTTTGCTCTGGGTAGCATAAACATTTTAACAATGTTTATTCTTCCAATCCATGAGCATGGAATGTTTTTCCATCTCTTTGTGTCTTCTTCAGTTTCTTTCATGAGTGTGCTGTAGTTCCTAGAGTATAGATCCTTTATCTCTTTGGTTAGGTTTATTCTGAGGTATCTTATGGTTTTTGGTGCTATTGTAAATGAATCGTTTCTCTAATTTCTCTTTCTACAGTTGTGTTGTTAGTGTATAAGAAAGCAACTGATTTCTGCGCATTGATTTTGTATCATGCCACATTACTGAATTGCTGGATGAGTTCTAGTAATTTGGGGGTGGAGTTTTTTGGGTTTTCCACATAAAGTATCATGTCATCTGCGAAAAGAGAGATTTTGACTTCTTCTTTGCCAATTTGAATACCTTTTATTTCTTTTTGTTGTCTGATTGCTGTTGCTAGGACTTCTAGTACTATGTTGGACAATAGTGGCGAGAGTGGGCATCCTTGACGTGTTCCTGATCTTAAGGGAAAGGCTCTCAGCTTTTCCCCATTGAGGATGATATTTGCTGTGGGTTTTTCATAGATGGATTTTATGAACTTGAGGAATGTTCCCTCTAACCCTATACTCTGGAGAGTTTTAATCAGGAAAGGATGCTGTATTTTGTCAAATGCTTTTTCTGCATCAATTGAGAGGCCCATATGGTTCTTCTCCCTTCTCTTATTAATGTGTTCTATCACATTGATTGATTTGCGAATGTTGAACCACCCTTGCATCCGGGGATAAATCCCACTTGGTCGTGGTGGATGATCCTTTTAATATATTGTTGGATCCTATTAGCTAGAATTTTGTTGAGGATTTTGGAATTCATATTCATCAGGTATATCAGTCTGAAATTCTCCTTTTTGATGGGGTCTTTGCCTGGTTTGGGGATTAAGGTAATGCTGGCCTCATAGAATGAGTTTGGAAATTTTCCTTCTGTTTCTATTTTTTGAAACAGCTTCAATAGAATAGGTAATATTTCTTCTTTGAATGTTTGGTAGAATTCCCCAGGGAATCTGTCAGGCCCTGGACTCTTGTTTTTTGGGAGGTTTTTGATCACTGCTTCAATCTCATTACTGGCTATTGGCCTATTCAGGTTGTCAATTTCTTCCTGTTTCAGTCTTGGCAGGAAGGCCTCCATTTCATCCAGATTGTTCAGTTTATTGGCATATACTTGTTGTTAATAATTTCTAATAATTGTTTCTATTTCCTTGGTGTTAGTCGTGATCTCTCTGCTTTCATTCATAATTTTATTAATTTGGGTCCTTTCTCTTTTCTTTTGGATAAGTCTGGCCAGTGGTTTATCGATCTTATTAATTCTTTCAAAGAACCAACTTCTAGTTTTGTTGATCTGATCTACTGTATTTCTGGTTCTAATTCATTGATTTCTGCTCTAATTTTAACTGTTTCTCTTCTAATGCGTGGCTTAGGCATCGTTTGTTGCTTTTTCTCTAGTTCTTTAAGGTGTAGAGTTAGTTGGTGAATTCGGGATTTTTCTATTTTTTTGAGTGAGGCTTGGATGGCTATGTATTTCCCTCTTAGGACCACCTTTGCAGTATCCCATAGGTTTTGGACCGATGTGTTTTCGTTCTCATTGATTTCCATGAATTGTTTAAGTTCTTTGATTTCCTGGTTGACCCAAACATTATTGAGCAGAATGGTCTTTAGCTTCCAAGTGTTTGCATTTCTGCCTAATTTTTTCTTGTGATTGAGTTCCAGTTTTAGAGCACTGTGGTCTGAGAATATGCAGGGAATAATCTCAATCTTTTGATATCGGTTGAGACCTGATTTGTGACCCAGTATATGGTCTATTCTGGAGAAAGTTCCATGTGTGCTCGAGAAGAATGAGTATTGTGTTGTTTTAGTGTGGAATGTTCTGTAAATATCTATGAGGTCCATCTGGTCCAATGTATCATTCAAAGCTCTTGTTTCCTTGTTGATTTTCTGCTTAGATGATCTGTCCATTGCTGAGAGTGGAGTATTTAGGTCTCCTACAATTAATGTATTGTTATCAATATGACTCTTTATTTCGGTTAACAGTTGGCTTATGTAGATGGCTGCTCCCATGTTGGGGGCATAGATATTTACAATTGTTAGATCTTCTTGTTGGATAGACCCTTTAAGAATGATATAGTGTCCTTCTGTGTCTCTTATTACAGACTTTAGTTTAAAATCTAATTTGTCTGATATAAGAATTGCTACCCCAGCTTTCTTTTGAGGTCCGTGGGCATGGAAGATGGATCTCCATCCCTTCACTTTCAGTCTGGATGTATCTTTAGGTTCAAAATGAGTCTCTTGTAGACAGCATATGGATGGGTCCTGTCTTTTTATCCAAGCTGCAACCCTGTGCCATTTTATGGGAGCATTTAGGCATTCACGTTGAGAGTGCTTATTGAAAGATATGAATTAATTGTCATCATGTTGCCTGTGAAGACGTTGTTTTCATAGATTGTCCCTGTAAATTTCTGTTGTAGATCACTCTTGGGGTCTTTCTCCTTTTATAGAACCCCCCCTTAATATTTCTTGCAGGGCCGGCTTAGTGGTCACATATTCTTTCAGTTTCTGCTAGTCTTGGAAGCTCTGCATCTCTCCATCCATTCTAAATGAAAGCCATGCCATATAAAGTATTCTTGGCTGCATGTTCTTCTCATTTAGTACCCTGAATATGTCTTGCCAGGCCTTTCTGGCTTGCCAGGTCTCTGTGGATAGGTTTGACGTTATTCTGATGTTCCTCCCTCTGTACGTAAGGAATCTCTTCCCCTTAACTGCCCTTAAGATGGTTTCCTTGGTTCTAAGATTTGCAGGTTTTACTATTATATGCCAGGGTGTTGGCCTGTTTTCCTTGATCTTAGGAGGGGTCCTCTCTGCCTCTAGGACTCGAATGTTTGTTTCATTCCCCAGATTAGGGAAGTTCTCAGGTACAATTTGCTCAAATACATCTTCCAGTCCTCTCTCTCTCTCCACTCCCTCCGGGATTCCAATTATTCTGACATTGGAACGCTTCATGGTGTCATTTATTTCTCTGATTCTATTTTCATGGATTCTGAGTTGTTTTTCCCTGGCCTCCTCTTTTCCCTTTTTATCTATTATATTGTCTTCCAGGTCGCTTATTCTCTCTTCTGCCTCAGTTACCCTAGCTATTAGATTATCTAGATTGGATTGGATCTCATTGATAGCATTTTTTTTTAAAGATTTTATTTATTTATTTGACAGAGAGAGAGACAGTGAGAGAGGGAACACAAGCAGGGGGAGTGGGAGAGGGAGAAGCAGGCTTCCCGCTGAGCAGGGAGCCCAATGTGGGGCTCGATCCCAGGACCCTGGGATCATGACCTGAGCCGAAGGCAGCCGCTTAACCGACTGAGCCACCCAGGCGCCCCTTATTGATAGCATTTTTAAGTTCTGCCAATTCACTTTTCATTTCTGCCCTTAGAGACTCTATGTTGCCATTAATTGATTTCTCCATTCTAGCCATTGTCTTCACAATTGCTAGCCTGAATTCCATCTCCTACATCTTGGTTATATCTGCATCCATTTGTAAATCTGCAGCATAAGTCATAATCTCTGAGTCTTTTCTGTTTTGGGGGCTCCTTCTCCTAGTCATTCTGTTGATGGGTGTTTGAGGGAATGTATAGAGTCCAAATTACTGACCAGAACCCAAGCAAGATACACCTACTTTCTTGGGACCTTAGGGTTGCTGGCCTCTTGTTTTCCCAGCCTGTCTTCTGGGGAAGGGGCCTGCTGTGCTATTACTCAGGCAGCCCTATTTGGGCAGGGTTGCCCTGCCCCCCTGTGGTGGTGGATGGGCTCAGCGGGAATCAGTCTTTGGGGCTTTTGTTCTCTGGTGGCTTTCCCTGGTGGCTTTCTGCATCTCTTCTGCAAGTTAGAGCAGAAGAGACCATTTCCAACCCTCTGCCTCAGAGCAGAGAGACTGCAGTCTGTTCTTCAGTGAGCTCTCCAGGCCACACCATCTCAGTTTCTGTCCATGCTGCTATAAACTGCAGCGTCCTGGGTTGTGCGACCCTCCGCAGCACTCCCAGTCCTGCCTCCAGGTCGGGGCATGTCTCTGCCCTTTGTGCTTCTAAAACCGCCAGTCACTCCCAGTTCGTGCGCATGCAGGACCCCGCCGCTCCGGGTTCCCGCCCCAGGGGCTGCCCTAAAGTCCTTTCCCCACCGCTACCGGTCTGAGAGTCTGTTCCCCGTCCCAGTGCACGAGGCTCTCACTCACCGGTGGTGTAGGATCCCCACAGCCAGGCTCCCTCCCACTGCCGTTTATCCTCTGATATCTCCCGTGGAATCACGGCTCCCCGCTTCGTACCTCAAAACCAACCGCCTGTGATATTCTGTTTATAGAGATCCAGATCTTCTTACATCTCAGGCTGGTTTCGTGGGTACTCAGAGTGGTCTTGTAGATATCCAGCTTAATTCCAGGGACCAGTTGAAATACGGTCCCCTACTCTCCTGCACGATCTTCCCCCCTGCTTCTAAAGCATTTTGTAGAATTGTTTATAAATTATAAATTTTCAGTATGAGATATGTGAGTTTGCCTGTATTTTTTTAAATCTGTTGCTCTCTTTTATTGAGTTTATGGAGATGACTATGACTAATTATCCACCCTTTTCTTTGTGCAAACAATGAAAATAATTAAAGCAGTGGTTCTCAAACTTTGGTGTGCATTAGAATTGCCTGGAAGACTTGCTGATGCAAATGGTAAATCCCACTGATTTCTGATTCAATAGTTCTCTGGAAGGCTAGACTATTTGCATTTCTGACAAATGTATAGTTAATGCGGCTGGCTCTCAGGCCATATTTTTGAGAACCATGGAATTTGTCGAGCATTTGTGACCTTAACTATCATCTAATAATTTTTATTTTTCATGCATAGTCATAGACAATACTTTAAACTATATTATAGGCAGCTTGTGTTGAAAACAATGCATTAGTACTGTTACAATCAGAAAGGCACTTTCTAACTAACTGAATTATGACTATAACAAGAAAAGGGTATGCAGTCATAGCTTTAGAAGAGTATGTGAATAAAGGATATTTTGGCTGTGTTCATAGAATATAGGAGTCCTTCCAAGAGTTTTGTATTGTGGTAACAATTGAAAACAGCAACATGTGGGACCTCCGTAAATTTGGGCTTAAGCCTTCTGGATTAAGCCTGGGATTCCTAATATTTCAATAAGGTTGAACTAGATGACTTGTATATTCATTCCTAGCTACACTACTCTTAATGGGGCCATTGTGAGAGTTTAATGGAGTTATGGGTATAAAAGACTGTGTGGTAACTGACATCTAGTTCGTGCTCAATAGATATCAGAAATCACTATTATCACTATTTTCCTGAGCTATCCAAAACCATATACAGCTACTTGGTAAGTGCCTCAGACCAAGGCTATTCAGGTGTATGCTGGGAGATTGTTAGCAAGGATTCAGGCATTATTTAGATTCAGTAGCAGGGTAGGAAGTGGGAAGGAAGACTAGATATTGGTATTAGTTTTTTATTTCTGTGTAACAACTGCCACAAGGTTAGTGGCTTAAAACAACACAAACATTGGGAAACATCCAGGCTATTTCAAACCACATTGTATGTGATATTCCTTTTTAATGAGATTATTATGTGTTCAGAGTATGTGTATATCTCTGAGCATACATGAAAGGCACATACTCAGTATGTGTATATCTCTGAACATATGTGAAAGACCCATACCAGGTAATCACAGAAAAACATTAGGTTGGAACCCCAAAGGCAGCCTGAGCTTTCTATGCACACAGCCTTCTGTCCCCAGCATCTTGACCATCCTCCCCCGGACCTTAGCAAGGATGGCTCTGGGTGAATCAGAATGTGTATGATGTTTTAGGACTCAATGACCTTAGAGAATGTGGCATGGATGTCACCCAGGGAGGGTGAGTCCTGCTGGCCAAATCCTAGAGGAAGCTGTTCAGAGATGTGATACAGGAGAACTTCAGTCACCTGACCTCCATGGTTGAGACCGTCAACACAATTTATTTATTAAACAAGTGTCCAGAATAGCTCCTACATATGCTACTCCCCTCTCTGCTCCCATTTGTATTCATTCATAGTACCTACAACTACCTGAAGATACACTTATTTACTTACATCTAGTTTGTCACCCACTATATATTGTCTTTATGACCAAAATTGTTTTTTTTTTCAGTTTTATTGAGATATGATTAACACACAGCTTTGTATAAATTTAAGGTGTGCCCCATAATGATTTGACATACATGTATTGGGAAAAGCATTACATTTAGGGTTTTTATTTTATTTATTTATTTATTTATTTATTTATTTATTTATTTATTTATTTATTATTTATTTAATTATTTATTTAAAGATTTATTTATTTATTTGAGAGAGCGAGAATGAGAGAGAGTACATGAGAGGGGGGAGGGTCAGAGGGAGAAGCAGGCTCCTCGCTGAGCAGGGAGCCCGATGCGAGACTCGATCCCGGGACTCCAGGATCATGACCTGAGCCGAAGGCAGTTGCTTAACCAACTGAGCCACCCAGGCGCCCTTTTAATTTTATTTTATTATGTTATGTTAGTCACCATACATCATTAGCTTTTGATGTAGTGTTCCATGATTCATTGTTTACATATAATACCCAGTTCTCCATTCAATACGTGCCCTCCTTAATACCCATCACCAGGCTAACCCATCCCCCCACCCCCTCCCCTCTAAAACCCTCAGTTTGTTTCTCAGAGTCCATAATCTTTCATGGTTCATCTCCCCCTCTGAATTTCCCCCTTCATTTTTCCCTTCCTAATATTTTCTTCTTCTTCTTCTTCTTTTTTTAACATATACTGTATTTTTGTTTCAGAGGTACAGGTCTGTGATTCATCAGCCTCACACAATTCACAGTGCTCGCCATAACACGTACCCTCCCCAATGTCTATCACCTAGCCACCCCAACACTCCCAACCCCACCACTCCAGCAACCCTCAGTTTATTTCCTGAGATTAAGAATTCCTCATATCATTGAGATCATATGATACTTGTCTTTGTCTGATTGACTTATTTTGCTTAACATAATACTCTCTAGTTCTATCCACGTCATTGCAAATGGCAAGATTTCGGGGTTTTGTTTTTTTTGTGGGTTTTTTTGACGGCTGCATAATATTCCACTGTATATATATACCACATCTTCTTTATCCATTCATCTGTTGATGGACATCATGGCTCTTTCCATAGTTTGGCTACTGTGGACATTGTTGCTATAAACATTAGGGTGCACGTAACCCTTTGGATCACTACATTAGTATCTTTGGGGTAAATACCCAGTAGGGCAACTGCTGGGTTGTAGGGTAGCTCTATTTTCAACTTTTTGAGGAACCTCCATACTGTTCTCTAGAGTGGCTGCACCAGCTTGCATTCCCACCAACAGTGTAGGATGGTTCCCCTTTCGCCCCATCGTAGCCAACATCTGTCATTTCCTGACCTGTTAATTTTAGCCATTTTGTCTGGTGTGAGGTGGTTATCTCATTGAGGTTTTGATTTAGATTTCCCTGATGCCGAGTGAGGTTGAGCACTTTTTCATGTGTCTGTTGCCCATTTGGATGTCTTCTTTGCAGAAATTCATGTTCATGTCTTCTGCCCTTTCTTGATTGGATTATTTGTTCTTTGGGTGTTGAGTTTGATAAGTTCTTTATAGATTTTGGATACTAGCCCTTTATCTGATATGTCATTTGCAAATATCTTCTCCCATTCTGTCAGTTGTCTTTTGGTTTTGTTGACTCTTTCCTTTGCTGTGCAAAAGCTTTTTATCTTGATGAAGTCCCAATCGTTCATTTTTGCCCTTGCTTTCCTTGCCTTTGGCAATGTTTCTAGGAAGAAGTTGCTGCAGCTGAGGTCAAAGAGGTTGCTGCCTGTGTTCTCCTTTAGGATTTTGATGCACTCCTGTCTCAAATTTAGGTCTTTCAACCATTTTGAGTCTATTTTTGTGTGTGGTGTAAGGAAATGGTCCAGTTTCATTCTTCTGCATGTGGCTATCCTATTTTCCAAACACCATTTGTTGAAGAGACTGTCTTTTTTCCATTGGTTATTCTTTCCTGCTTTGTCAAAGACTAATTGACCATAGAGTTGAAGGTCCATTTCTGGGCTCTCTATTTTGTTCCATTGATCTATGTGTCTGTTTTTGTGCCAGTACCATATTGTCTTGATGATGACATCATTGTAATAGAGCTTGAGGTCCAGAATTGTGATGCCACCAGCTTTGCTTTTCTTTTTCAACATTCCTCTGGCTATTCTGGGTCTTTTCTGGTTCCATACAAATTTTAGGATCAGTTGTTCCATTTCCTTGAAAAAAGTTGATGGTATTTTGATAGGGATTGCATTCAATGTGTAGATTGCTCTAGGTAGCACTGACATCTTTGCAATATTTGTTCTTCCAATCCATAAGCATGGAACGTTTTTCCATTTCTTTGTGTCTTCCTCAATTTCTTTCATGAGTATTTTATAGTTTTCTGAGTACAGATCCTTTGCCTCTTTGGTTAGATTTATTCCTAGGTATCTTATGGTTTTGGGTGCAATGGTAAATGGGATGGACTCCTTAATTTCTCTTTCTTCTGTCTTGTTGTTGGTGTAGAGGAATACCACTGATTTCTTTGCATTGATTTTATATCCTGCCACTTTACTGAATTCCTGTCTGAGTTCTAGCAGTTTTGGGGTGGAGTCTTTTGGGTTTTCCACATCAAGTATCATATCATCTGCAAAGAGTGAGAGTTTGACTTCTTCTCTCCTGAGTCAGATGCCTTTGATTTCTTTTTGTTGTCTGATTGCTGTGGCGAGGGCTTCTAATACTATGTTGGATAAGAGTGGTGATAGTGGACATCCCTGCCATTTTCCCCATTGAGAATGATATTTGCTGTGGGTTTTTCATAGATGGCTTTTATGATATTGAGGTATGTATCCTCTATACTCTGATGAGTTTTGATCAAGAAAGGATGCTATATATTGTCAAATGCTTTTTCTGCATCTATTGAGAGGTTCTTGTCCTTTCTTTTACTAATGTATTGTATCACATTGATTCACAGATGTTGAACCAACCTTGCAGCCCAGGGATAAATCCCACTTGGTCATGGTGAATAATCCTTTTAATGTACTGTTGGATCCTATTGGCCAGTATTTTGGTGAGAATTTTTGCATCCACGTTCATCAAGAATATTGGTCTGTAATTCTCCTTTTTGATGGAGTCTGTCTGGTTTGGGGATCAAGGTGATGGTGGCCCCATAAAACAAGTTTGGAAGTTTTCCTTCCATTTCTATTTTCTGGAACAGTTTCAGAAGAATAGGTATTAATTCTCCGTTAAATAGTTGGTAGAATTCCCCTGGGAAGCCATTGGCCCTGGGCTCTTGTTTTTTTGGGAGATTTTTAACGACTGCTTCAATTTCCTTAGTGGGAATAGGTCTGTTCAGGTTTTCTATTTCTTCCTGGTTCAGTTTTGGTAGTTGATACATCTCTAGGAATGCATTGATTTCTTCCAGGTTATCTAATTTGCTGGCATAGAGTTGCTCATAATATGGTCTTATAATTATTTGTATTTCTTTGGTGTTGGTTGTGATCTCTCCTGTTTCATTCACGATTTTATTTATTTGGGTCATTTCTCTTTTCTTTTTGATAAGTCTGGTCAGGGGTTTATCAATCTTGTTCATTCTTTCAAAGAACCAGCTCCTAGTTTCGTTGATCTGTACTACTGTTCTTTTGGTTTCTATTTCATTGATTTCTGCTCTGATCTTTATTATTTCTCTTCTCCTGCTGGGTTTAGGCTTTATTTGCTGTTCTTTCTCCAGCTCCTTTAGGTGTAGGGTTCGGTTGTGTACTTGAGACATTTCTTGTTTCTTGAGACAGGCTTGTATTGCCATACACTTTCCTCTTAGGACTTTGCTTCATCCCAAAGATTTTGAACAGTTTTGTTTTCATTTTCATTTGTTTCCATGAATTTTTTAAATTCTTCTTTAATTTTAAAGCATTGTGGTCTGAAAATATGCAGGGAATGATCCCACTTTTTGGTACTGGTTGAGACCTGATTCATGTGATCTATTCTGGAGAATGTTCCATGGGCACTAGAAAAGAATGTGTATTCTGTTTTGGGATGGAATGTTCTGAATATATCTGTGAAGTCCATTTGGTCCAGTGTGTCATTTAAAGCCTTTATTTCCTTGTTGATCTTTTGCTTAGATGATCTATCCATTTCAGTGAGGGGGTGTTAAAGTCCCCTACTATTATTTTATTGTTGTCAATGTGTTTCTTTGCTTTTGTTATGAATTGGCTTATATAATTATATAATTGGCTGCTCCCATGTTAGGGGCATAGATATTTACAATTGTTAGATCTTCTTGTTGGATAGACCCTTTTAGTATGTTATAGTGTCCTTCCTCATCTCTTATTACAGTCTTTGGTTTCAAATCTAATCTGTCTGATATAAGGATGGCCACCCCAGCTTTCTTTTGGTGTCCATTAGCATGGTAAATGGTTTTCCACGCCTCACTTTAAATCTGGAGGTGTCTTTGGGTCTAAAATGAATCTCTTGCAGACAGCATATTGATGGGTCTTGTTTTTTTATCCAATCTGATAGCCTGTGTCTTTTGATTGGGGCATTTAGCCCATTTACATTCAGGGTAGCTATTGAAAGATAGGAATTTAGTGCCATTGTATTGCCTGTAAGGTGACTGTTACTGTATATTGTCTGTGTTCCTTTCTGGTCTATGTTGCTTTTAGGCTCTCTCTTTGCTTAGAGGACTCCTTTCAAGATTTCTTGTAGGGCTGGTTTTGTGTTTGCAAATTCCTTTATTTTTGTTTGTCCTGGAAGCTTTTTATCTCTCCTATTTTCAGTGACAGCCTAGCTGGATATAGTATTCTTGGCTGCATATTTTTCTCATTTAGTGCTCAGGATATATCATGCCAGTCCTTTCTGGACTGCCAGGTCTCTGTGGATATGTCTGTTGCCAATCTAATGTTTCTACCATTGTAGGTTACAGATCTCTTCTCTGGAGCTGCTTTCAGGATTTTCTCTTTTTCTCTGAGACTCCTAAGTTTTATTATTAGATGGTGGGGTGTTGACCTATTTTTATTGACTTTGAGGGGGTTTCTCTCTGCCTCCTGTATTTTGATGCCTATTTCCTTCCCCAAATTAGGGAAGTTCTCTGCTATAATTTGCTCCAATATACCTTCTGCCCCCCTCTCTCATTCTTCTTCTGGGATCCCAATTATTCTAATATTGTTTCATCTTATGGTATCACGTATCTCTCAAATTTTGCCCTTGTGACCCAGGAGTTGGTTATCTCTCTTTTTCTCAGCTGCTTTATTTTCCATCATTTGGTCTTCTATATCACTAATTCTTTCTTCTGCCTCATTTATCCTAGCAGTTAGAGCCTCCATTTTTGATTGCACCTCATTGCCTTTTTGATTTCAAATTGGTTAGATTTTATATCTTTTATTTCTCCAGAAAGGGTTTCTCTAATAACTTCCATGCTTTTTTCAAGCCCAGCTAGTATCTTTAAAATCGTCTTTTGAACTCTAGTTCCTACATCTTACTAATGTCTGTATTGATTAGGTCCCTGGCATTCAGTACTGCCTTTTGTTCTTTTTTTGAGGTGATTTTTTTCCATCTTGTCATTTTGTCCAGAGGACAATAGATGAATGAGAGAGCAAAATGCTAACAGGGTAACAACGACCCCAGAAAAATATACACTAAACAAATCAGAAGAGATCTGAAACTGGGGGAAACTAAAGCAAAAGAAAAAGATAAAAACAAACAAACAAAACCAGAATATGATCAAATATGATCAGGCTGGTGCATAGATAAGTGCCACACACTAGATTTTGGGTGTATTTTGGTCTGTTAGAAGAAAGTGCCTCCCAAAATTTTAAAGAAAGAAAAACATATATGTACAAAAATAAGGGTAAATACGATGAAGGGATGGAATATGACTGTAAAGATGAAAATTATAAAAGATTTTATAAAAGGAATTGATAAGATGTTGGTTGAAAAAAGAAAGAAGAGGATTTAAAAGAAAAGGGGGGAGAGAATGTGATCAGGGAGAGAATGTGATCATAGAACAAAGGCATACACTAAGATGTAGGGTATATTTCGGTCTGTTAGAAGAAACTGTATCCCAAAATTTTAAAGAGAGAACAACTTATATATATACCAAAAATAAGGTTAATTATTATGAATGGATAGAATATGACTCTAAAATTGAAAAATAAAAAAAGATTTTTAAAACAGGGATTGATAAGATGTTGGTTGAAAAAGGGAAAAGGAAAAATTCAAATAAAAAGAAAAAGTTAAAAAAAATTAACTTTGAAAGACTAAAGAATCAGGGGGAAAAAAGCCATGAATTCTATGTGTTGTCTTCCCCTAGTGCTGGAGTTCTGCCATTCTCGTTGATTGGTAAACTTGGTCTTGGCTGGTCGTTCTTGCGGATTTTCTGGGGGAAGGGCCTGTTGCCATGGTTCCCAAATGTCTTTGCTGGAGGCGGAATTGCCCCGCCCTTGCCGGTGGTGGGCTAAGTAATCTGCTCAGGTTTGCTCTCGGGAGCTTTTGTTCCCTGCAAGCTTTCTGTACAGTTTTGGAGGCTGAGTGTGAAAATGGCAGCCTCCCAATCTCCGCCCTGGAGGAGCTGAGAACTCGGGGATCCGCTCCTCAGTGAGCCCCCAGATAAAAGCAGTCAATCACTCCTGTCTCCCCAGTCTCTGGCTGCACTCCATGCTCACCTGGCCTGTGACCCAGTGTTTCAATCTCTGGCACATGACCCCGTATGGAGTCTCCAAACCCAGCAGAATCCTGAGTGTGCTCCCACGCTGCTCCTCTCAGGGGAGGAAGGGGAGTCTCCCTGGATCTGCCATTTGTTGGGGCCCTGCTGGAGGAGCAGTGGCCCGACTGTGCTGTGGATCATGGTTTATGGCAACCCTGAGCTGAGAGCCCACTCCTCGGCTCCGTCTCTGCAGCCAACTTCCCTGTTCTGATACCTGGGAGCTCTGCCACACTCAGGCACCCCGGTCTTTCTGTGACCCCGAGGGTCCTGAGACCACACTGTCCCAGCGAGGGTTCCACCCCTGCTTAGCCACTGGAGCAACATTCCTCAGCAGAGCCAACTTCTAAAAGTTCCTATTTTGTGCTCTGCTGTTGTATCACTTGCCAGTAGTGGTTGACAGAAGCCCCCTCCTGTGGTGTATCTTCCTGAATATCGTCTGGGATTCACTTCTCTGCATGTCCCACCTTCCAGAAAGTGGTCACTTTTCTGTTCAGAGAGTTGCTGCTATTCTTCTCTTTGATCTCCTGTTGAGTTCGTAGGTGTTCAGAATGGTTTGATCCCTAGCTAGCTGAATTCCTGGGACCAGATGAAATTTAGGTCTCCTACTCCTCTGCCATCTTCTCTTTCATTCTATTAATGTGATGTATCACAGTGATTTATTTGCATATGTTGAACCATCCTTGCATACCATTGACAAATCCACTTGATCATGGTGTATGATCCTTTAAAGTGCTGCTGAATTCAGTTTGCTAATATTTAAAGATAACTTTTTTCATCTATATTCATCAGGGATACTAGTATATAGTTTTCTTTTCTTGTAGTCTTTTTATTTGGTTTTGGTATCATGGTGATACTGGCCTCTTAAAATATGTTTGTGTGTATTCCTCCTTCATTGATATTTTTGGAAGAGTTTAAGTAGTACAGGTGTTAATTCTTCTCTTATGGCAAGTCTAGTAGTGAGGAACTCATTTAGCTTTTCTTTGTTTGGGAAAGTCTTTATCTCTCCTTTATTTCTGAAGGACAACTTTGCCAAATAAAGCATTCTTAGTTGACAGGTTTTTTTCCTTTCAGTATTTTAATATATCAATCCATTCTTTCTTGGCCTAAAAAAGTTTCTGTTTAGAAATCCATGATAGGCTCATGGAGATTCCCTTGTATGTAATTTCTCTTCTCACTTGCTGCTTTCCAAATTATTTATTTCTTTGTCTTTGAATTTTGACAATTTAATTATATGTCTTGGTGTAGCCCTACTCAGGTTCAACCTATTTGGGGTCTTTTGAATGTGGTTGTGGATGTCCATTTCTCTCCCCAGGTTTAGGAAATTTCCAGCCATTATTTTTTAAAATATATTTCCTGTCCCTTTCTCTTTCTCTTCTGGGATTCTCATAATGCAAATATAGTTCCCTTTGATTGTGTGCCGTAAGTTCCATAGGCTTTCTTCACTTTTTTCACTATTTTTTTGTTTTGTTTTTGTGACTAGATAATTTTGTGTACTAGATAATTTTAACGTACTGTCTCCTAGTTATTGATTCTTTCTTTTGCATAAGAGTCTGCTGTTGAAGCTCTTTATTGAATTATTCAGTCCAATCATTGTATTCTTCAGCTCTAGAATTTTCAGGGTTTTTTTTTATGGTTTCCATTCCTTTGTTAAACTTTTCATTTTGTTCATGCATTGTTTTCTTAATTTTGTTTAGTAGTTTGTGTGTAGTCTTATAGTTCACTAAACTTCTTTAGGAGGATTATTCTGAGTTCTTAGTCTGACAGCTCAAGATCTCCATTTCTTTAGGTTCAGCTATTGGAGCTTTGTTAGTTTCCTTTGGTGGTATCATGTTTGCCTGATATTTTATGATCCTTGATTCTTTACATTGATATGTGCATATTTGAGTCAGCGGTCACCTCTTCTAATATTTATAGATTTGCTTTGGCACAGACTCCTTTACCAGTGAACTCACCTTGGGGTTCTGGATGTGCCAGCCAGTAATGTCAGTGGTGTTGCTATTTGAGTCTATTTTGGGTGAAGCCACTGCTGAGCTTTGAGGTAGTTAGTACCATTGGCTGAGAACAATTCAATAGCAGTGTTGGCTAGATTTCCTGCCCAATAGAAGCTATAGTATGTGTTCCCCATTTGCCTATAATCTCTGGTCAGGCTTCCTAGATGTTTGGGACTGAGCATGGTACTAGGCAGTAGATGAGACTATAAATTTGCTTCTCTGGCCTGCTGGGGCAGCAGAATGGGCCTAAGACTAGTACTTCTGATTATTTGGGGACCTAGATCTGGCAGGACTGTGCACTGAATTCCCTGGCTAGATGGGGCCACTAGTTTTGTTCTACAGATAGGGAGTGCCTAAGGTTGTGCTCTCTGTTCAAGTGCCAATGTAATCAGGGATGGTGGATGGGCTATACAGTCTCCCATGTGCTCTGATTAGGTTTCATGGTCAGGCAGGCTTATGGCTTTATTCAGCAGTGGGTGAAGCTATGAATTAATTTCCTTGCTTGGGAAGGGCCACCATACTGGCCCCAAGGCTTGCAAGGCTCTTGTTTGGAATCAAAATTAGGCAAAGCTATGCACCCACTTCTCTGGCCTGATGGACCACCATCCTATTTCTGTAGATGATCAGGGCTACCAGGAAAGCTCTCCACTCAAGTACTCTCTGCTGCTTTAATCAGGATTGCAGAATAGTCTACACATATTCCTGGGAGCTTTGGTTAGTTTTCCTGGTGGCTGAGATAGAGGCTGTGTTCAGTTTTAGACAGTGCTATAAATTAGATTCTTTGTGTCTTTGGGGATTGCAAAACAGGGCCCAGGGCAGTCAGGCTCTTTTTTGGGGAACGAAATTAGGCAGAACTATGTGCTAAGCTTTGTGGCCAGATAGGGAGATTTTCTTGGCTCTATAGATTCAGGGTTTTTTTTGCTGTGCTCTCTGCTCAAGTGGCACTATAATTAGGGCTGAAGGGTGTTCTACCCAGTTTTCTAGAAATTGGTTAGGTTTCCTAGGAGGCAACCTCTAATTCTGGAAGAGCTAGATGGCCACCTTGGGCTCTTTTCCCACTGGAGAAACTGTAAGCTCAGGGATGTTCTCTAAATGCAGTGTGTGCCAGACTGGGGAAGGGGAGATGTGATCAGAGTTTAGCTGCTACTTTTACTCTTCTAATGTAGTCTCCCTTGGTCTTTGTGGTGCAGGGGGGATGCCTCAGCCTCATCCCCATCTTCTATGCAGATTATAATTTTCATGATAGTGTCTTGTCTACATATAGTTGTTAGTTGGTCTTCTTGTGAGCAGGACCAAAGTTGGGAATGATCTGTGTTGACATCTTGGTGATGTTAATCATGACTTTTTTGCTACTCAATCACTAATACCCAGAACAGTCCTAGGAACACTGAATGAATATTTTTTTATTTGAATAAAAAATGAATTAAATATTTACTAAGTAATATTTTTTTAAAGAACTAAGCTGGGGTTTGAGACAACAGCATAAAAATAACAGGCATTTTCCTTTTCCACACAGAATTTAGATTTTTCTGGTAGAGTTTATGTGTATTAGATTATTTATGAAAATAAAGTTGAACCCACTGTGCAATCATTTAATTCCTCTTGGTCAAAAACACTGAGGATTCTTCATACCCTGTTTTTGAGCTTGGTCATGAGCATCAGAAGCAAGAGGTTCTCACTGTTTTGTGCTCCCTGCTTGCTGCAAGCTTTCAGTTAGTCTCCAGAGTTCTGTAAAAACTGATTTTGACAATTTTCACCAGTGTTTTTTTTTACTGTTTTTATGGAAGGAAGGCTTTTGGAATTCCTAACCCCACCATTTTCACTCCAAACCTACCCATGGATGGTTTTAAAGGAATTAATTTCCAGATCTTTAACTTCCACATATACTTTTTTCAAAAAGTGATCTAGGATCTAGCATAAAAACAAATATTCCCTTTTCAGAATAACCTTCTCCCACTTCACAAAAGAAATATTGCTTTTCAACAATCTTATATTTTACCTTGGACCATGGATCCATTATCTCTATGGCTTAACAAAGGGATAATTTAATTTATTGTAGTAGGTATTGAGAATAAGACTGATTCTAACTCCTGGCTATCAAATCTCATTATAACTCAGGTAACTTTCAGTTCTTCATTTGAACAATTTAAAGGTGGAACTAATCCAGTTGTTAGCAGATGGGTCATTTATAATAACTTTTTATTAGTATTACTATGCAATTTTTGATCTCTAACTTTGATAAAGTTAATAATTGCATACAGACTCTTTCCATTCCTATCTACTTATTTGTAAACAAATACAAAATACAAATACAAAAATGAAAAATTTGTATACAATTGATGCCAAAACTTGTCCTATTCTAGTAGTAAACTGTGTTCACTCACAGTTCAGAGAAAAGAATTGAGAGGACCTCATGCAAGTTTAGCAGCAACCCTATGTAGAGCACTGAGGTGGGTCTACATCACCTCATGCAACCCCTATGGCCAAAGGCTCTATGAGTCCTTTGTACACAGGAGATAAAAAGAATGATTCACAGTTTATCTGTGTTCCAGTTGTACTCTGTTTCTTACTAGCTGTGGCCCTTGGGGCAAGTCCCTTTTTTTATCAGAGCCTCACATGTCCTACAGGTTCTAACCCACAGTGTAAAGGACATGAACTCAAGAGTGTACAAGAAACCAGCTACAAGGTGTACGTAGAAACTCATGCTTATTCTTTAACACAGTGTTTTTCCTGATTGCCAAGGTATTTTTCACAGCACAGGTTCAAGAATGTGACTCTGGATAGGATACTGGTTCTGCTATGGAATAGCAGTGAGCACTGGACAAGTAACTTAATGCCTATGTTCCCTAAATTCCTCATCTATAATATGGGGATAATACAGTATTTATTTCACAGAATTATTGTATTAATTGATTAAAAATTCTTGAAAAGCAGAATTGTGCCTGACAAAAGTAATGTCATGAGAAGTTTTCCCTCAGTGAGCAAAACCAGGAAGGTGGTCATAGGTAGTGTCTTGAAGGGAGCCCTAGGAAGCTTCAAGGCCCTGGGAAAAAATATCGTTTCTGACATGAGTTCTGTCTGTACAATGTATTGAGCTTGTGGAAATCCATTGCACTGTATTTTCCATCTATGTATATTTTCAAAAAAAATTTAATGGCAGAGAATTTTTTAAAAATCCTGGGAGATCTTCAGACCTCCAAAGTTTTGGTCCAAGTCTATATATCTAAGGAAGAAGAGGAAACCCTATTAGTATACAGATTATAGGTTGAGTAAAAAGGAGTTCGCAATAAATAAGTTTGGAGATAGAAAATAAGTAGATCCAGAGAAGGATGGAGGGATCTAGAAGCCAAAAGAGGTGGTGGATCTACTAAGATGGATGGTAGGGGAGTGGCTGTTGGTTCACTTTCCCTTTTCTGTCCCCTCCCCCACACTCAGGAGCAATTTATGACTGTTCCACACTTTGTGATATAGGCTTGGAGCTCTACACTGAACCATGCATTCTCTGTACTCAGTTGCTGAGGCAGCAGCATACTTCAGATTATGAAGAATGATGAGTGGGTTTCATCTGTATCTTGGTGAGTCCTGAGGATTCAATTCTATCTTTAGTTATTTTGTGTGGGATTAGGAATTTCTGAAATCCTAATCAGTGCCATCCATATTAACCAATGTCTGGGAAAAAACAGAGATATCAATTTGTTAAGGAAACCCTAATCCCAGCCCACTGAAAGAAATGGACAGTGCACAGACCAACCTCCTGGGTGTGGTTAGGGTGCCAGGGTAAAACCCTAAATATTACAATTCAGGGTTTATGAATTGGTTTATTAAGTGACCACAGAACACTCAAGGAGAGCAGGCTCTCAGCACTTGCTCATCTGCCACTTTCCCCTCTCAAGTATCTCTGGGCCAAGTATCTCATGTGTGCTATGGCTGACGTAGACAGATTCTGATCAAACACTCTCTGTTGGACCCCAGAATGCACATACAAATTTCTGATGATCTGAGATCTGTGCCCTTCCCTTTTCTACTACCTGTATTTCAAGGGCTGACTTCATAACTGAGGCTTTGAAGTTCCTTGGGGGGACACCCTTAAAAGTTCAGGGAGAAGGGTTGATCACACAAAATGTGGTCTGAGTAGGTCTTTCCCTGCATTGTCACCTGTGGGTAAAGAAGGTCAGACAGCAATATGGGGCCACCTCTAATTTTGCTCATAGACTAGCAGAGGTCCCCTGGACTGGGGAGGACATTCTTATCCTAGGAATGCATCACCAACTCAAGAGAGGAGACCAGATGAGAACATTTGCAGGAGAGCATCAAAGAAGGGACAAGGAAGGATATCTCCCACTTCACAGAAGGAAAGGAAAGAAATTGTCCAGGAAGGAAATTACAAAAGATTCTGGGAACAAGATGCCTCAGTTTCTGCTATAATTTCCACCAAAGAGTAAATTAATAAAACAGGTGAAGCTTGGTTTCAGGGACTCAATCTACAGAATTTGGAGATGGGAGAAGAAGACCCACAGCCCAAATCCACACCAGCGTCAGTGTCTGTGCTGAGCCCAGGCCTGCTAGAATTCAGCTGCCTCTGGGTAAAGGGCAAATTGAAACCTGAAGAACAGGTCATCAGTCCTCAAGAAGAAACAAGGGCTCACATTTACACAAGTTCCACCTGGGGAGGAACCCAAGAACAAGCAGAGGCCAAATGTAGAAGTTTGGGGCCTGAGTGCTCTGAGCATTCCCAGGCTGGCCTGAGACAGGATCAGACACCTCAAGAACTCTGGGAAATTCTAAGATCATGAAACAGTTGAGTGATCCCACTTTCATACTGCCCAGGGAATCCACGCCCCCCTTCCAAGCCTTGCCAGCCTGCACCATGAAGGCCAGGATCTTAGGCTGCCCCAGCCCTGCCCTAGGTTGTGTCTGGAGAGTGGCTTTTCCAATGTGCAGAGTGTCCCCTCACCACAATCTCTCCCCCACCCCAGAAACCTTTTACTACAATCAGAGAACATGGATTCATTCTTATAAGGACACGTCTTTAAAAAAAATTTTTTTATTTAAATTCAATTAGCCAACATATGTAGAGTTCAATAATTTATCAGTTGTGTATAACACCCAGTGCTCATCACATCACATGCTCTACTTAATGCCCATCACCCAATTGCCCCATCCCCCCACCCACTTCCTCTCCAGCAACACTCAGATTGTTTCCTATAGTTAAGAGTCTCTCATGGCGGGCGCCTGGGTGCCTCAGTCGTTAAGCGTCTGCCTTCAGCTCAGGTCATGATCCCAGGGTCCTGGGATCGAGTCCCACATCGGGCTCCCTGCTCAGCGGGAAGCCTGCTTCTCCCTCTCCCACTCCCCCTGCTTGTGTTCCTGCTCTCGCTGTCTCTCTCTCTGTCAAATAAATAAATAAAATCTTTAAAAAAAAAAAAAAGAGTCTCTCATGGTTTCTCTCCTTCTCTGATGACATCCTGTTCAGTTTTCCCTCCCTTCCCCTATGATCCTCTATGCTATTTCTTATATTCCACGTATGAGTGAAACCATATGATAATTGTCTTTCTCTGTTTGACTTATTTCACTCAGCATAATACCCTCCAGTTCCATCCATATCAATGTAAATGGTAAGATTTCATCCTTTCTGATGGCTGAAAATATTCCATTGTGTATATATATACCATATTTCTTTTCTTTTAAGTATTCATTTTTGAGAGAGAGAGAGAGCACGAGCAGGGGGGAGGGACAGAGAGAAGCAGGCTCCCCGATGAGCTGGGAGCCCAATGCAGGACTCGATCCCAGGACCCCAGGATCACAACCCGAGCTGAAGGCAGACACCCAGCTGACTGAGTCACCCAGATGCCCTACCACATTTCTTTATCCATGCACTGTCGATGGACATCTGGGCTCTTTCCATAGTTTGGCTATCGTGGACATTGCTGCTATAAACATTGGGGTGCATGTTCCCCTTCGGATCATTGCATTTATATCTTTGGGGTAAAAACCTAGTAGTGCAATTGCTGGGTCATAGGGTACCTCCATTTTTAAGTTCTTGAGGAACATCCATACTGTTTTCCAGAGTGGCTGTACCAGCTTGCATTCCCACCAACAGTGTAAGGGGGTTCTCCTTTCTCCACATCCTTTTTTTCCATTGGATATTTTTTCCTGCTTTGTCAAAGATTAGTTGACCATAGAGTTGAGTGTCCATTTCTGCATTCTCTATTCTGTTCCATTGATCTATGTGTCTGTTTTTGTGCCAATACCATGCTGTCTTGGTGATCACAGCTTTGTAATATAGCTTGAAGTCAGGCATTGTGATGCCCCCAGCTTTGGTTTTCTTTTTCAATATTCCTCTGGCTATTCGGGGTCTTTTCTGGTTCCATACAAATTTTAGGATTGTTTGTTCCAGCTCCTTGAAAAATGCCAATGGTATTATAATAGGGATGGCATTGAAAGTTAGATTGCTCTGGGCAGGATAGACATTTTCACAATGTTTATTCTTCCAATCCATGAGCATGGAATGTTTCTACATCTCTTTGTGTCTTCCTCAATTTCTTTCATAAGTGTTCTGTAGTTTTTAGAGTAAAATCCTTAACCTCTTCGGTTAGGTTTATTCCTTGGTATCTTATGTTTTTTGGTGCAATTGTAAATGGGACTGATTCCTTAGTTTCTCTTTCTTCTGCCTCATTGTTAGTGTATAGAAATGCAACTGATTTCTGTGCATCGATTTTATATCCTGCCACGTTGCTTAATTGCTGTGTGAGTTCTAGCAATTTTGGGGTGGAGTCTTTTGGGGTTTCCACATAAAGTATCATGTCACATGCAAAGAGTGAGAGTTTGACTTCTTCTTTGCCAATTTGAATGCCTTTTATCTCCTTTTGTTTTCTGATTGCTGAGGCCAGGACACCTAGTCCTATGTTGAACAGTACTGAGAGTGGGTATTCCTGTCATGTTCCTGACCTTAAAGGAAAAGCCCACAGTTTTTCCCCATTGAGAATGATATTCACTGTGGGCTTTTCATAGATGGCTCTTATGATATTGAGGTAGGTTCCCTCTATCCCTAAATTGTGGAGAGTTTTAATAAAGAAAAGATGCTGTATTTTGTCAAATGCTTTTTCTGCATCTATTGAGAGGATCATATGGTTCTTGTCCTTTCTTTTATTAATGTATTGTATCACATTGATTGATTCATGAATGTTGAATCACCCTTGCAGCCCAGGAATAAATCCCACTTGGTTGTAGTGAATAACCCTTTTAATGTACTGTTGGATCTTATTGGCTAGTAGCTTGATAATTTTGGCATACATGTTCATCAGGGATATTGGTCTGTAATTCTCCTTTTTGATGGGGTCTTTGTCTGGTTTTGGGATCAAGGTAATGCTGGCCTCATAGAATGAGTTGAAGTTTTCCTTCCATTTCTATTTTTTTGGAATAGCTTCAGAAAAAATAGGTATTAGCTCTTCTTTAAATGTTTGGTGGAATTCCCCTGGGAAGCATCTGGCCCTTGTTTGTTGGGAGATTTTTGATTACTGTTTCAATTTTCTCGCTGGTTATGGGTCTGTTCAGGTTTTCCATCTCTTCGTGTTTCAGTTTTGGTTGTTTATAAGTTTCCAGGAATACGTCAATTTCTTCCAGATTACCTAATTTGTCGGCATATAGTTGCTCATATATTCTCAAGGCCACGTCTTCCAACAGTATGGCCTTAGATTCTCACACCCAGGGGCATCTGGGTGCCTCAGTCAGTTAAGCTGCTGCCTTCAGCCTATGTCATGATCCCAGGGTCCTGGGATCAAGCCTCGCATTGGGCTCCTTGCTCAGCAGGGAGCCTGCTTCTCACTCTCCTCCCCACGTGTGCTCTCTCTCAAATAAATAAATAAAATCTTAAAAAAAAAAAAAGATTCTCACATACAAGGATATTGATTCTTCCCAAATAGTGTATATTGATCCTTACAAAAGGGGATGGGCATCCTCTATCTTTATCTCATGGGGATGATCTAGGAGCTCAGGCTTAGGAAAGGAATGAGTGGGCTAAGGCTCTTACTGAGCACTGGCTTTGGCTTCTAGAAGAGGAGAGGTGTGAGGGAAGGAGGATGACAGTTGTTCCACCACCATCCAGGCTTCCTTCATTTGCATTTATAATTTTTTAAAAGCATTACTCTTTAATGTGGCTGTTATTAGAAAAATAAAGCCAAAACCCCACTAAACAAATATGTAGGGACTTGTAGAAGTGAGAAATTTAAGAGAAGAACAAATATCATGACCTGGACTACTCAGGCCTTCCCATTCCCTCTTCATCTTGCCAGAAGATAGAATCAATAAGACTATAGGTTTAATAGGTCCAAACCTCCCCATTCAGCATCCAGGAAGAGTAAATGGCAAGAGACTTCTCAACCTCAGAAGTGGAACTGGAAATTTGGGGTGGTGAGGCTCAGTAGGGTGGAGAGAAATCCACAACCTTCAACATCTTGGTGGGGAGGTTTTTTTCTGTACCCCAGATCCTACTCTTCCTGACATAGGCTGGGAGATAGGTTCTGCTCCTCAATTCATAACTCTAATAAAAATGTACAGCTGACCCCCTAGCTCCCATCTCTTTCCCCATGTAACATGCTCTAGAGCAATAGGGAACACAAAACTCCTGGCTCTGCGTGGGTTAGGGGGGACTGGAGCTGTCTGCAAGGCTGCTCTGACTCTGTTCACCTTCCTTTGCAAAATGAAAATGTTCATAGGCTAGATACCCACTTTCTCATCCCATATCAAACCCAGAGAGGATGCACAGAGCCCTGAGTAAGGTACCAGTGAACAGATATGTGTGGCATCACCTTGGCAGTTTGGATGCCATAAATTGTGGACCTAAGGCATAGTGGGATTTGAAAAGCAAGGTTTTCTGCTTTCCACCCCAATAAAAGGTGCCGAAAGGGAAGGTAGGGCAGGTGAAGGACCTCAGCAAAGCAGGAAGAGAAAGGAGAAGAGGTTATTTACAGGCGTTAGAAAAAGATTTCTGCATATCTTCAACTAGCACTCAGGTTGTTCTCCAGCCACTAGAAGGCACCTAGATTTAAAGCCAGGGACATGATAACTGACCCATGGCTTGGATCATCTCATCTTACCTGCCACCTACCAGGCAGCTCAGCTCTGAAAGCGTTCAGGCACTGGAATATTTTCCTGAGAAATTTCTTTTTTAAATGTTAGAAAAACTAGGCAGTGTCCAGAAGACAGAGATCTGAGTGACCACTTGGTGGTGGGGGTTTATGTTTGAGGGCTGTTGTTGAGGGGATCCCCAGATGGATGTTGCAAGGATGAAAACCATGGTAGGTACTTGTTAAGGCTATGATGTATCTATGATGTACATCTGTTTTGAAGACAACTTTGTACTCAACAATGAATTCTCCCTACTGAAGCCCTTCTCATAAGGTTTCCCCATGGGGCCTACATTGGCCATATGATTAGAGGACAAGTGGATCTCAGCCACACAGTGATGCCAAAGATGACTCAGAGAGTGAGGGAAAGGATAGCAGTTGAAAACAGTAGAAAAGAAGGAAAATGGAGGGGAAAAATGACCCAACTGGTAGGAAAGAATGGTGTTATTTCCATCACCTTCACCCCCCAACCACACATACACACCACCTAACCCAGATAAAACTAAAATTGTGTCCAGCCCTAATTTGGAAACAAGATGATAAAAAAGTTTAGCAAGGGGCGCCTGGGTGGCTCAGTTGGTTAAGCGACTGCCTTCGGCTCAGGTCATGATCCTGGAGTCCCTGGATCGAGTCCCGCATCGGGCTCCCTGCTCAGCGGGGAGCCTGCTTCTCCCTCTGACCCTCCCCCCCTCTCATGTACTCGCTCTCTCTCATTCTCTCTCTCAAATAAATAAATAAAATCTTTAAAAAAAAAGTTTAGCAAGTAACAGATTCTTTTCTGTCAAAGATTAGCAATTCATACACATGTCCTGTTTAATTACCTCAGTCATAAAAGTGTTGAGCTCCCTTTCTTCAGTCATGGAATGGATGCAAAAATGATTATTCATCATTAAAGATCATTATTCAAAGATCATTATTATGGCAATAAGCATGTTTTATTGATGATAAAGTCAAGCAACATAATATGATATTAGAAATATGTGTGTGAAACTGGGAATTTATTACTGGCTGAGACATTTGATACACCATAAAACCTAAGATGGTTTCCTAATTGCTGTTGACACTCCATCCCCAGATTGACAGCATTCCCATGCTTTGTAAGTACTTCAAAGTCTTTTAACCAGAGATTAATCCAGAGGCTCTGGTCTACACAGCCAACTACAGACAGGAGTCACATTCTGACCCCTTTCTCTCTCCATAGAGGTGACAATTGCCCAAAGAGTCTATGATCTTTCTGAAATTGGAGATTCTCTCTCTCTCTTTTTTAAAGATTTATTTATTTATTTGAGAGAGAAAGAGAGCATGAGCAGAGGGCAGACAGAGAAGCAGGACCTGCTGAGCAGGGAGCATGATAGGGCTCAATCCCAGGACCCTGGGATCATGACCTGAGCCAAAGGCAGATGCTTAACTGACTGAGCCACCCAGGCACCCTGATTCTATCTCTTTTTAACAGGCAAAAACTAAGAGAATAAGCAAGTTGATAGTTGTCAGGGGCTTGGGGGAGGAAAGAATAAGGAGTAACTGGTTAATGGGTATGGAGTCTCCTTTGGGTGTGATAAAAATGCTTTGGAAGTAGTAAAGGTGATGATTGTACAATATTATGAATGTACTAAATGCCACTGAATTGTACACTTTATGATGGCTAATGTTATATGAAATGTTATATATATATTGAGAGAGTGAGAGAGTGATCACAAGCAGGAGGAGCTGCAGGCAGAGGAAGAAGCAGGCTCCCAATGAGCAAGGAGCCTGATGTGGGACCTGATCCCAGGACCCTGGGATCATGACCTGAGCTAAGGCAGATGCTTAACCGACTCAGCCACCCTGAATTTCACCTCAATAAAAAATTTTTTAATTAAGGAAACAGGTTGATTCCATTATTAGGATCTATTTGTGCCAAGAAATGCCATTTTTTCACTTCTGGAGAGAAATCCTTGGCAAAAGATATATTCTTCATGTAGCAGGAGACCCCTCAGGATCTCTGGGCTTGTCAGACTTGAACAATAGGGACTCTCCTCCCTTGAGTGTGGGTGGAATTACTGGGTACACAATAAACTGGATTCTTCTTTTTGTGCACTTTTAATCCCAGCTACTATGATATCATATAACATTGGGCTTCCTTCATGTTTCAAAAAACATTCAATTAGTAAGAAAGGTAGATTTAGAAAAATTTCTGCAGCCCCTTGATACAACTTTTGCTTCCTGCCCATACATTTTACCCTTTATTGAAAAATCTTGTAGCCTCACAGGATAGGATAAAGAAAGTTGGTGAGAAGGGAGCCATGGCATTTCTACATTGGGATACCAGGAAACCATTGTGCTAGAGGAGAGAATAAATGGATCCTGAAAAACAGGATGGGAGGGAGGAAATGTGCCAGGGGCCAAAATTTTGTCCCTCTTCTTGGAAGATCTTGCCAAAATTCTGCTCTTTCCTGCCCCCTTTTGACAGTCAATCAGCTACTGAGAAAAGGGTGGGATATTTTCAAAGCATTTTATATAAGACAACACATAATACTCTGATGTAGATCTATGTAAAAACTAAGAACACTACATCAAAAGCTAATGATGTAATGTATGGTGATTAACATAACAATAAAATTTAAAAAAAAAACAAAACTAAGAGGAAAATAGCTACCGGCTTTTCAGTTCTTACTGACTAGCGGGCACTATGCTGAGTGCTTTAAAATGCCTGTATGTACTTAGTGCTAGAGCTGTAGGAACATTTCTAAAACATTTTACACTTGAGAAAAACAATCAAGGAGGCTATGTTACTCAAGAACATACCTTCATCCTAACAGGACTGGATTCAATACAGAGTTCTGTATCATTAATTATAAGGGTTTCTTTAAATTTTACATTTTAAATATCTTCCTTTTTAATCTTCCTTTCTTTCATCATGCTTTCCACCGTGGACTACTCTTTTGCTTGCTTCTTGGCCTTTCATACTTGGTAGATGCTATTGATTTTTTTTTTAATTTATTTTATTTTATTTTATTTTTTTTGCTATTGACTTTTTAAAAAGTTTGTTAGTTAACAAAAGGTTAAAGAGTATTTATTGGAAATGATGTCAGCATCATGGTGGCATAAATTGTTCCTCTTTCCCCTCTCTTTTTAAAAACAACTAATTAGACATCCATAACCAAAGTTCCTCTGTTCTTTACACCAAGGGACCCAGGTAATTTCTAGCCCAACTATGCATCTGAAAATAAACATAAAATCCTCAGTAAAAGCTGCAGATCCAAGGGAATCAGCAAACGTGCCCCACCCCCACTTGCCACACATGAGCAGAAAAACCCGTGGAGGGTGCAAATCAGGGCAGATATCCATGAGCAAGAGAGAATTTGTAGAAGATCAGCCTACCTGAGGGGAGATTCCAGCACACCACTGTAGCAGGAGAGATGATTTTGGACACAGAGCAAAGAAAATAACTTGCCAAAGCTGCCTCCCTCCACAGGGTGACACTCCAAGGTGTTAAGCTTTTGGTGGCAGCAGCATCCACCTCTCCTGCAAAGGAGGTGGAAAGCAAAAGCAATGAGTATCCAGCTACCCCAGTTGTACAGGTTGTGGCTAGAGAAACCCATTTCTCTCCAATAGCACCCATTTCTAAAGAGGGCCCTCTGACTGAAGAAGGGAAAGTTCACAGTTATAGCCTACCTCAAGAAACAAGAAATATTTCAAATAAATGATCTAACTTTATACCTAAAGGAACTAGAAGAAGAGCAAAGCCCAAATTTAGTAGAAGGAAAGAAATAATAAGGACCAGAGTGGAAATAAATAAAATAAAGATTAAAAAATCAATAGGAAAGATCAATAAAACTAAGAGCTGGTTCTTTGAAAAGATAAAATTGATAACTTCTAGCTATAGTCATCAAGTAAAAAAGGATGAGGTCCCAAATAAATAAAATCAGAAATCAAAGAGAAGGTACAAATGACATGATAGAAATAAAAAGGATAAGAGATTGCAACAATTATACACCAAAAATTGAAAAACCTGGAAGAAATGGATAAACTCCTAGAAACACAAAACCTTTAAATACTGAATCACAAAAAAATAGAAAGTTTCAGGGATGCCTGGGTGGCTCAGTTGGTTAGACTTCTGCCTTCGGCTCAGGTCGTGATCCCGGGGTCCTGGGATCAAGTTCCGCATTGGGCTCCTTGCTTTGTGGGAGGCCTGCTTCTCCCCCTGCCTGCCACTCCCCTGGCTTGAGCTCTCTCTCTCTCTCTGACAAATAAATAAATTCAAAAAATAGAAAGTTTCAAAGGATCAATTAGGTAATAAAATTGAAGCAGTAACTTTAAAACTCCCAAAAAACAGAAGTCCAGGACCAGTTAACATCACAAGTAAATTCTACCAAACATTAAAGGAGAATTTATAGGTATTCTTCTCAAATTATTCCAAAAATCTGACAAGGAAAGAGGCTTCCAAACTCATTTTATTAAGCCAGCATTACCCTGATATCAAAAGCAGACAGACACCACACACATGCAGACACAGAAACACACACACTACAGACCAATATTCCTAATAAAAACAGATTTAAAAATCCTCAACAAATATTAGAAACTTGAATCCAACAATATGTTAAAAGGACCATACACCACAACTGAGCAGGATTTATTCCAGGGGTGCAAGAATGGTTCAATATCTACAAATTAATCAATGTGATGCACCTCATTAACAAAATGAAGGATAAAAATCAATTGGTCATCTCAATAGATGCAGAAAAAGCATTTGACAAAAATCAACATCCATTTATGATAAAAACTTTCAACAAAGTGGGTATAGAAAGAACATATCTAAACATAAAGAAACCTACACCTAACATCATACTTAATGGTGAGAAGCTGAAATTTTTAAAAATTAACATATAATGAATTATTTGTTTCAGGGGTACAGGTCTGTGATTCATCAGTCTTACACAATTCACAGTGCTCACCATAGCACATACACCCCCCATGTCCATCACCCAGCCACCCCATCCCTCCCACCCCCCTCCACTCCAGGAACCCTCATTTCTTTCCTGAGATTAAGAGTCTCTTATGGTTTGTCTCCCTCTCTGGTTTCATCTTGTTTCATTTTTCCCTCCCTTCCCCTGTGATCCTGTCTTGTTTCTCAAATTCCTCATATCAGTGAGGTCATATGATAATTGTCTTTCTCTGATTGACTTATTTCACTTAGCATAATACTCTCTAATTCTATCCACGTTATTGCAAATGGCAAGATTTCAGGTTTTTATGATGGCTGCATAATATTCCATTGTGTGTATGTATGTATGTATATATATATACATATATATGTATATATACACATACATATATATATATATATATACATATATATATACACCACATTTTCTTTGTCCATTCATATGTCGGTGGACATCTTGGCTCTTGCCATAGTTTGGCTATTGTGGACACTGCTGCTATAAACATTGGGGGGGCACGTGCCCCTTCGGATCATTACATTTGTATCTTTGGGGTAAATACCCAGTAGTGCAATAGCTGGGTTGTAGGGTAGCTCTATTTTCAATTTTTTGAGGAACCTCCATACTGTTTTCCAGAGTGGCTGCACCAGCTTGCATTCCCACCAACAGTGTAGGAGGATTCCCCTTTCTCCACATCCTTGCCAACATCTGTCGTTTCCTGACTTGTTAATTTTAGCCATTCTGACTGGTGTGAGGTGGTATCTCGTTGAGGTTTTGATTTGGATTTCCCTGATGCTGAGCGATGTTGAGCACTTTTTCATGTGTCTGTTGGCCATTTGGATGTCTTTGGAAAAATGTCTGTTCATGTCTTCTGCCCATTTCTTGATTGGATCATTTGTTCTTTGGGTGTTGAGTTTGATAAGTTCTTTATAGATTTTGGATACTAGCCCTTTATCTGATATGTCATTTGCAAATATCTTCTCCCATTCTGTCAGTTGTCTTTTGGTTTTTTTGACTGTTTCCTTTGCTGTGCAAAAACTTTTTATCTTGATGAAGTCCCAATTGTTCATTTTTTCCCTTGCTTCCCTTGCCTTTGGAGATGTGTCTAGGAAGAAGCTGCTGTGGCTGAGGTTGAAGAGGTTGCTGCCTGTGTTCTCCTCAAGGATTTTGATGGATTCCTGTCTCACATTTAGGTCTTTCAACCATTTTGAGTCTATTTTTGTGTGTGGTGTAAGGAAATGGTCCAGTTTCATTCTTCTGCATGTGGCTGTCCAATTTGTTGGACCATTTGTTGAAGAGACTTTTTTCCCATTGGACATTTTTTCCTGCTTTGTTGAAGATTAATTGACCATAGAGTTGAGGGTCCATTTCTGGGCTCTCTATTCTGTTCCATTGATCGATGTGTCTGTTTTTGTGCCAGTACCATACTGTCTTGATGGTGACAGCTTTGTAATAAAGCTTGAAGTCCAGAATTGTGATGCCACCAGCTTTGCTTTTCTTTTTCAACATTTCTCTGGCTATTCTGGGTATTTTCTGGTTCCATACAAATTTTAGGATTATTTACTCAATTTCTTTAAAAAAGTTGGTGGTATTTTGATAGAGATTGCATTGAATGTGTAGATTGCTCTAGGTAGCATTGACATCTTTGCAATATTTGTTCTTCCAATCCATGAGCATGGAACATTTTCCATTTCTTTGTGTCTTCCTCAATTTCTTTCATGAGTATTTTATAGTTTTCTGAGTATAGATTCTTTGCCTCTTTGGTTAGATTTATTCCTAAGTATCTTACGGTTTTGGGTGCAATTGTAAATGGGACTGACTCCTTAAATTCTCTTTCTTCTGTCTCATTGTTAGTGTACAGGAATGCCACTGATTTCTGTGCATTGATTTTATATCCTGCCACTTGACTGAATTCCTGAGTTCTAGCAGTTTTGGGGTGGAGTCTTTTGGGTTTTCCACATAAAGTCATCTGCAAAGAGTGAGAGTTTGACTTCTTCTTTGCTGAGTCAGATGCCTTTTCTTTCTTTTTGTTGTCTGATTGCTGAGGCTAGGACTGCTAGTACTATGTTGAATAGCAGTGGTGATAGTGGACATCCATGTCGTGTTCCTAACCTTAGGGGAAAAGCTCTCAGTTTTTCCCCATTGAGAATGATATTCACTGTAAGTTTTTCATAGATGGCTTTTATGATGTTGAGGTATGTACCCTCTATCCCTACAATGTGAAGAGTTTTAATCAAAAAGGATGCTATATATTGTCAAATGCTTTTTCTGCATCTATTGAGAGGATCATATGGTTCTTGTCCTTTCTTTTATTAATGTATTGTATCACATTGATTGATTTGTGGATGTTGAACCAAACTTGCAGCCCAGGGATAAAACCCACTTGGTCATGGTGAAAAATCCTTTTAATGTACTGTTGGATCCTATTGGCTAGTATTTTGGTGAGAATTTTTGCATCCATGTTCATCAAGGATATTGGTCTGTAATTCTCCTTTTTGATGGAGTCTTTGTCTGGTTTAGGGATCAGGGTAATGCTGGCCTCATAAAACGAGTATGGAAGTTTTCCTTCCATTTCTACTTTTTGGAACAGTTTCATAAGAATAGGTATTAATTCTTCTTTAAATGTTTGGTAGAATTCCCCTGGGAAGCCATCTGGCCCTGGGCTCTTGTTTCTTGGGAGATTTTTGATGACTGCTTCAATTTTCTTGCTGGTTATGGGTCTGTTCAGATTTTCTATTTCTTTCTGGTTCAGTTTGGTAGTTGATACATCTCTAGGAATGCATCCATTTCTTCCAGATTATCTAATTTGCTGGCATAGAGTTGCTCATAATATGGTCTTATAATTGTTTGTATTTCTTTGGTGTTGGTTGTGATCTCTCCTCTTGCATTCATGATTTTGTTGATTTGGGTCATTTCTCTTTTCTTTTTGATAAGTCTGGACAGGGGTTTATCAATCTTGTTCATTCTTTCAAAGAACCAGCTCCTAGTTTCATTGATCTGTTCTACTGTTCTTTTGGTTCCTATTTCATTGATTTCTGCTCTGATCTTTATCATTTCTCTTCTCCTGCTGGGTTTAGGCTTTATTTGCTGTTCTTTCTCCAGCTCCTTTAGGTGTAGGGTTAGGTTGTGTATTTGAGACCTTTCTTGTTTCTTGAGATAGGCTTGTATTGCTATACACTTTCCTCTTATGTCCATCTTTGCTTCATCCCAAAGATTTTGAACAGTTTTGTTTTCATTTTCATTTGTTTCCATGAAATTTTTTAAATTCTTCTTTAATTTCCTGGTTGACCCATCCTTTCTTTAGTAGGATGCTCTTTAGCCTCCATGTATTTGAGTTCTTTCCACCTTTCCTCTTGTGATTGAGTTCTAGTTTCAACGCATTGTGGTCTGAAAATAGGCAGGGAATGATCCCAATCTTTTGGTACTGGTTGAACCTAATTTGTGACCCAGGATGTGATCTATTCTGGAGAATGTTCCATGGGTACTAGAGAAGAATGTGTACTCTGTTGCTTTGGGATGGGATGTTTTGAATATATCTGTGAAGTCCATCTGGTCCAGTGTGTCATCTAAACCCTTTATTTCCTTGTTGATCTTTTGCTTCGATGATGTGTCCATTTCAGTGAGGGGGGTGTTAAAATCCCCTACTAATATTGTATTGTTGTTGATGTGTTTCTTTGATTTTGTTATTAATTGGCTTATATAATTGGCTTCTCCAATGTTAGGGGCATAGATATTCAAAATTGTTAAATCTTCTTGTTAGATGGACCCTTTAAGTATGATATAGTGTCCTTCCTCATCTCTTTGGTTTAAAATCTAATTTGTCTGATATAAGGATTGCCACCCCAGCTTTCTTTTGGTGTCCATTAGCATGTTAAATGGTTTTCCACCCCTTCACTTTCAATCTGGAGGTGTCTTTGGGTCTAAAATGAGTCTCTTGCAGACAGCATATTGATGGGTCTTGTTTTTTTTATCCAATCTGATAGCCTGTGTCTTTTGATTGGGGCATTTAACCCATTTACATTCAGAGTAACTATTGAAAGATGAATTTAGTGCCTGTAAGGTGACTGTTACTGTATATTGTCTGTGTTCCTTTCTGGTCTATGTTACTTTTAGGCTCTCTTTTTGCTTAGAGGACCCCTTTCAATATTTCTTGTAGGGCTGGTTTCGTGTTTGCAAATTCTTTTAGTTTTTGTTTGTCCTGGAAGCTTTTAATCTCTCCTTCTATTTTCAGTGACAACCTAGCTGGATATAGTATCCTTGGCTGCAATTTTTCTCATTTAGTGCCCTGAATATATCATGCCAGTCCTTTCTGGCCTGCCAGGTCTCTGTGGATAGGTCTGCCACCAATCTAATGTTTCTACCATTGTAGGTTACAGACCTCTTGTCCCAAGATGCTTTCAGGATTTTCTCTTTTTCTCTGAGACTTGCAAGTTTTACTATTAGATGTTGGGGTGTTGACCTACTTTTACTGAGTTTGTGGGGGGTTCTTTGTGCCTCCTGGATTTTGATGCCTGTTTCCTTCCCCAAATTAGGGAAGTTCTCTGCTATAATTTGTTCCAATATACCTTCTGTCCCCCTCTCTCATTCTTCTTCTGGGATCCCAATTATTCTAATATTGTTTCATCTTATGGTATCACTTATCTCTCAAATTCTGCCCTCGTGATCCAGTAGTTATTTATCTTTTTCTCAGCTTCTTTATTCTGCATCATTTGGTGTTCTATATCACTAATTCTTTCTTCTGCCTCATTTATCCTAGCAGTTAGAGCCTCCGTTTTTGTTTGCACCTCATTAATAGCCTTTTTGATTTTTAGTTGGTTAAATTTTATTTCTTTTATTTCTCCAGAAAGGGATTCTCTAGTATCTTCTATGCTTTTTTCAAGCCCAGCTAGTATCTTTATAATTGTCATTCTGAACTCTAGTTCCAACATCTTACTAATGTCCATATTGATTAGGTCCCTGGCAGTCAGTACTGCCTCTTGTGTTCTTTTTTTGAGTTGAGTTTTTCCATCTTGTCATTTTGTCCAGAGAAAAACAGATGAGTGAGAGAACAAAATGCTAAAAGGGTAACAACGACCCCAGAAAAATATACAAAATGCTAAAAGGGTAACAACGACCCCAGAAAAATATACACCATATATCAGGAGGGACCCAAAACTGGGGGCAGGGAGGGAAGGGGAAAAAAAAAGAATATGATTAGGCTGGTGAATAGAACAGAGCCACACACTAGATTTTGGGTGTATCTTGGTCTGTTAGAAGAAAGTGCCTCCCAAAATTTTAAAGAAAGAAAAGCTTATATATGTACAAAAATAAGGGTAAATACAATGAAGGGATGGAATATGACCATAAAGATGAAAATTATAAAAGATTTTATGAAAGGAATTGAAAAGATAAGAAGTTGGTTGAAAAAAGAAAGAAGAGGATTTAAAAAAAAAAGGGAGAGAATGTGATCAGGCAGGAGACTAGAACAAAGCCATACACTAGAGATTTAGGGTATATTTTGTTCTGTTAGAAGAAACTGTATCCCAAAATTTTAAAGAGAGAACTTATATATGTATACCAAAAATAAGGTTAACTACTATGAAGGGATAGAATATGACCTTAAAATTGAAAAATAAAAAAGATTTAAAAAAAGAGTGATTGATAAGATGTTGGTTGAAAAAGAGAAAAAGAAAAATTAAAAAAAAAAAGAAAATTAAAAAAATTAACTTTGAAATACTAAAGGATCATGGGGAAAAAACCATGAATTCTATGTGCTGTATTCCCCTAGTGCTGGTGTTCTGCAGTTCTCACTGACTGATTGATTGGTAAACTTGGTCTTGGTTGGATGTTCTTGCTGATTTGGGGGAGGGGCCTCTTGCAATGATTTTCAAATGTCTTTGCCCAAGGAGGAATTGCCCCGCCCTTGCCAGGGGCCAGGCTAAATAATCTTCTCGGGTTTGCTCTCATTAACTTTTGTTCCCTGAAAGCTTTCCGTATAGCTTTGGAGGACAAGAATGAGAATGGTGGTCTCCCAATCTCTGGCCCTGGAGGAGCCAACAACTCGTGGCCCCACTCCTCGGTGAGCCCACAGAGAAAAGCAATCATACACTCCACTTCTGTCTTCCTGGTCTTTGGCTGCACTCCTTGCTCACCCGGCCTGTGACCAAGCATTTCTATCTCTGGCACATGACCCCGTTTGGAGTCTCCAAACCCAGTAGATTCCTGCGGCAGGCTCCTGTGCTGTTCCTCCCAGGGGAAGAAGGGGAGTCTCCCCAGACCTGGCACTTATTGAGTCCCTGCTCGAAGAGCAGTGGCCTGACTGTGCCATGGATCACAGTTCATGGCAACCCCGAGCTGATAGCCCACTCCTCGGATCAGTCTTTGCAGCCAGCTCCTCTGCTACTGGGAGCTCTGCCAAAATCAGGCACCCCCAGTCTTTCTGTGACCCCGAGGGTCCTGAGACCACACTGTCCCAGCGAGGGGTCCACCCCCCCACTCAGCCACTGGAGTGATGTCCCTCAGTGGAGCAGACTTCTAAAAGTTCTGATTTTGTGCTCCACTGCTCTATCACTTGCTGGTAGCCTGCTCCCTCCCCTCACAGTCTATCTTCCAGAATATCACCTGGGATTCACTTTTCCGCACGTCCTACCTTCCAGAAAGTGGTCACTTTTCTGTTCATAGAGTTGCTTCTATTCTTTTCTTTGATCTCCTATTGAGTTTGTAGGTGTTCAGAATGGTTTGATCCCTATCTAGCTAAATTCCTGGGACCAGATGAAATTTAGCTCTCCTACTCCTCTGCCATCTTGCTCCTCCCCCCTCTGAAAATTTTTTTAAAGAACAAGACAGAAATGCCCACCCTTGCCAATTTTATTCAACAAAGTACTGGAATTCATAACCACAACAATTAGGCAAGAAAAAGAAATAAAAGGTATTGAAATTGGAAAAGAGGTATAACTGTCACTATTTGCAGATGACCTGATATTATATACTAAAACCCCAAAGACCACCAAAAAAACTACTAAAATTAATAAATGTATTCAGTAAAGTTGCAGGATACAAAATTATATACAGTAATTGCTTGCGTTTCTATATACCAATACTGAGCTATCAGAAAAAGAAATTAAGAAAACTATCCCATTTATAATTGCATCAAAAAGAACAAAATACCTAAGAATAAACTTAACCAAGGAGGTTTACCTTGACCTGTACTCTGAAAGCTATAAAATTATGCTGAAAGAAACTGAAGATCACACAAAGAAATGGAAAAACATTCCATGCTCATGAAAATATTGTTAAATGTCTATTCAACCCAAAGCAATCTACATATTTAATGCAATCCCTATCAAAATGCCAACAGCATTTTTCACAGAACTAGATCAAACAATCCTAAAATGTGTATGGAACCACAAAAGACCTCGAATACACAAAACAACCTTGAAAAAGAAAAGTTGGAGGGATCACAATTCCAGACTTCAATTTATATTACAAAACTGTAGTAACCAAAACAGTATGGTACTGACATAAAAATAGACACATAGATCAATGGAACAGAATAGAAAACCCAGAAATAAACCCACAATTATATGGTCAGTTAATCTTCAACAAGGCAGGAAAGAATATCCAATGGGAAAAAATCTCAAATGTTGCTAGGAAAACTGGGCAGCTACATGCAAAAGAATGAAACTGGATCACTTTCCTATACCATACACAAAAATAAACTCAAAATGGATTAAATACCTAAATGTGAGACCTGAAACCATAAAAATCCTAGTAGAGGGCACAGGCAGTAATTTCTCTGACATTGGTCATAGCACATTTGTCTAGATAATCTCCTGAGGCAAGGAAAATAAAAGCAAAAACAAACTATTGTGACTACATCAAAATGAAAAGCTTCTGCACAGCAAAGGAAACAATCAACAAAACTAAGAGGCAACCTACTGAATGGGACAAAATATTTGCAAATGACATATCCAATAAATGTTAGTATCCAAAATATATAAAGAACTTAAATACCCTAAAACCAAATAATCCAATTATAAAATGGGCAGAAGACATGAACAAACATTTTTCCAAAGAAGACATACATATGGCCAACAGACACATGAAAAGATGTTAATTAATGCTTACCATCGGGGAAATGCAAATCAAGACTGGAGCTATCACCTCACACCTGTCAGAATGGCTAAAGTCAACAACACATGAAATAACAGGTGTTGGCAAGGATGTGGAGAAAGGGGAATGCTTGTGCACTGTTGGTGGGAATGCAAACTGGTGCAGCCACTGTGGAAAGCAGTATAGAGGTTCCTCAAAAAATTAAAAATAGAACCACTCTGATTCAGCAATCACATTATTGAGTATTTATCCAAAGGATACACAAACACTAATTTAAAGGGACACATGCGCCCCAATACTTATAGTAGCATTATCTACAATAGCCAAATTATGGAAACAGTCCAAGTGTCCATCAACCAATGAATGGATAAAGAAGATGCGGTATGTATATACAATGGAATATTGCTCAGCCATAAAAAAGAATGAAATCTTGCCATTTGCAATGATGTTGATGGAGCTAGAGAGTATAATGCTAAGCCAAGTAAGCCAGTCAGAGAAAGACAAATACCATATGATTTCACTCATAGGTAGAATTTAAGAAACAAAATAAATGAGCAAAGGGGGTAAAAAAAAAAAGGAAGCAAACCAAGAAACAGACTCTTAACTATAGGAAAACAAACTGATGGTTACCAGAGGGGATAGGGGTGGGGGGATGGGTGAAACAGTTGATGGGAATTAAGGAGTGCACTTGCTGTGATGAGCACTAGGTAGTGTATGGAATTGTTGAATCACTATATTGCCCACCTGAAACTCATATAACACTGTATTTTAACCAAGTGAAATTAAAATAAAAATTAAAAAGCCAAAAATTTTTTTAAATAAAAAAACAAAAGATACATAGTTAAGATTGAGAAAGCCTAGCATACATTTAACAAGATTTCCAGAAAATGAGAAAATAGAATGGGAACAGGGAAGGATAAGGAGGGATTATTCAAAAATATAATAGCTAAACATTTTCCAGAAGTGATAAAAGACCAAACTCTCAAATTAAGGAAGTGCAATAAACTCAAGCAAAATAAAATACAAAAAATCCACACCTGGACACATCCTAGGAAAACTACAGATCATCAAAGACACAAATAAGATCTCAAAAGCAGCTAACAAATCAAGATACATTACTTTTGAAGGGTTAATGATTAGACTGATCTCAGGATGAATCCAGAAGACAGTAAAATGATACCCTTGAAGAACTAAGAAAAAATAATGTCAACCTAGAACTATACACCAAAAAAACTTGCATTCAAGAATAAGAATGACATAAAGATACCTTCCAACAAATAGAAATGAAGAAACTTCCTATCAGAAAAAGAATCTTGGGACTAGCCCTGTAATGTAGTTCTTTTGGGGTTTATGGGATGCCTTTATGAAACAGATATCAAGCTTTCCTGAGTGATGAGCAAGCAGCATGCCTAGCAACCTCATTCCAATTAGCTACCTATGGGACATTGAGTCAGCTGAGTAACTCTGTAGAGCCCTAGTTTCCTTATTCGTGAAAGTGAAGATAATAATACCTACTGCAGGGATTTGCTTCGAACATTAAATAAGGCCAGGTATATTGCACATAGAAGGATTATCATAGATGTTTGTTGAAACTGAAAAGTGTGAATTGGAAATCCAGAGTGCCAGAACTTCCCCTGCATGGCTTTGCTTCTCCCCTTGTCATCCAGACCTGGGGTTATGAGTTATTCTGAGAGCACATTTCCTCCTAAAGAGGTCATGCTTAGTGCTTTTCTAAAGGGAAGTCTTAGGTAGCCAGGCATTTGTATTAATTGGTTTGCCTTGAAAAGTCAGTGATATTAAAAACTAAGCCCTAAGTTAGACCAGGCCCATTGCATGCACTCCCATGCATCAAGCTATTGTCAGATGTGCCCTCTGAGGACAGGTCACTCGTGTCCCACTGGACCTGAGCCTCTGGTTGTGCTGGGAGTTTGTGAAAAGGCAAAGCAGTCATCCCACCCCCATGTGCAGAATGTGCTACATGAAGGAAAGTAGCAGGACTAAAGGGCTCTTACAGTAAGCAGAGGTGGTGAAAAAGACATAGGCTTTGGAGTCCCACAAGACTTCACCTGGAATCACAGCTCCAACAGTTATTGGCTAGGTGACCAAAGTAAGACCTCAGTCTTGGCCTTCATCTTCCCATCTGTAAAATGGGAAAAATAAAACCAATCTCACAGAATTATCAGGACCATTCCATTCCAAAGTTCATGGTTTCCCAAGGCTACTTGTGTTCCTGTTTATCAAATAAGTTATGATGTAGACCACAATGAACATATTTATTTTAATATTTAAGTGTTTATTTTAATATATTAGACAAATGCTGGTTTTCTTTTTATAGTAAAAAATATGAGTTGATTTAAAGGAAAACATTAGGAAGCTACCAGTTTAGTATCAGGCAGACATAGCAGAAACTGTGAAGGTGATACAGAGTAGTTGCAGTTTGGGAAGCACTAGGATAGTGTATGTCCCCACACTGTAAGCTCCCTGATAGCTGGGACTCCATCTGGCCTGTTATCCTTGTAGTCCCAGTGCTCAGCACAGGCTGGATACATGGCAGGAGCCAAGTACAGTCTTGTGAGTTAATTGATTAACAGGGAGTTACTCTGTGAATGTGGTATCTCTTCCTTGCCTCTCTGTTCAATCAGATCTCCTCAGAAACCCCAAAGTCTTCTAAGTTTATCCTGGAGCTAGCTGTTATAGTCACATCTCCCTCACAGCAGGTGGATTTCTTGTGGTATAGAAGGCTCCCTACCCTCAAGAGCAGCTTGCACATTCAGCCCCCTTTGGGGGCTTTCTCCTGGCCACAAGCCTTTGGGAAATTTTTTTAAAATAAATCTTTGAAGATTCCTTGTTTAGCAAGGTTGATAAGGTTAAGTAGCTTACCAGCTAGCTAGTAACGGGAATGGTTAATAATCACGCCCATCTAATCTTCATAATTCACAAAAGGATCCTAAAGGATCCATTTTGCCAAAGAGAAAAAAACAGCCTCAGAAAGGCATAGTTATCTGCCCAGGATCATTACATTATTCTGCCCTCACCCCCTCTTTAAAGGATTAAATGAGATGCAGACTGTGAGGGTACTTTATAGACTCAGGACTAAGTCACAGAAGAACTTTGCTCTTATAATCGGTATGACTACTGTAACCAGTCAGTGTGTCTCTTTCCCAGTTGGGCCACAAGGTAAAGCCAGAGTTCTTTTACTGGTCAAACACTAGCACTTTTCCAGCTGGGCAGGAAACAAGGCCTGTCTTCATGGGCCCTCTCTCCAAGTCCCTCCAGCACCCTCAGGAGAGTGTCTGCAGTCTTCCCATCCCCTCTGCCCACCTCCAGTTCCCAACCGCCGCTACTTCTGGGTCCTTCCTGTCTCGCTTTGCCCAGAGCATATTCTTCAAGCTGTTTGTCCTCCAAATTATAACGATTTGCCCTAAGCTTGGACACAGAGCCCTTCTTTTACTCTCCAAATCAGAGCCAAGGGCCAGGTAGGCTGAGGCATGAATCTGAGAATCCCTTCCTCAGCCACCTCAATGCAAGCCTATCCTGAGGCAGGGCCAGCTGACTGCTCTGCCTGCTATGCTTTCTGGCTCCCTCTGAGTCAAGAAGTCCCCAATTCCTCAGCCCCAGGGTGTGTGCCCTGCCCTCTTGGCCAGGCCTGTTTGGTCTCCCTGACATAACTGAGAGCAGACAACCCTGTCCTTCCCTGGAGACTCAGGCCCCAGCAGCAGGGTGCTGCAGAAGGCAGGGTCCTATTCTGGGCAACAAGTTTCCCAAGATAGTTTATTTCATCTCAGCACCATGGGGTTCACTGAGGCCCATAGAAATCCACACTTAGGAAGAACATTTGCCAATTTTCCAAAAGCAAGAAAAACCTCATCACATCTGTTGCAGCCACTGCTTTTACATTCAGGGTGATTTATGTTTCCTCCAAAGCAGGTTGCTGATTTAATCCCCTACTCCCCTTTGATTAATTGGTAATCAAAGCTTCCATTTTAGAGATTTCCCCAAAACAAAGTGAGTATATCTCAAAAGTGATCAATGTTTCCAAATCCCAAATCTGATCACTGCCAGCAACCAGATAATGGCCGTTCTCTCTCTAAAAGAAGAGTGGCTCGCGGTAGCTCCTCTGGGGGCTTCGATAATTACACCAACCAGACGTGGCTGCAAGCCAGTGCCCTTGGGGTCAGTGGTACCGGGGTGTACCTGGCAGGCGGCACTGCATGGGGTTCACTGGCCACTGCAAGCCAGAAGTGGAGGCTGTGGAGCTCCCATGGTTCCAGGCAGGCGCCTCGTGGCTTGTCCCCTGCCACCAGAGGGGCCCGGCACCGGCCTCGGGAGGAAGTCACAGCCCCACGGTCCGGTGACAGCCAGCACCTTCCCCAGCTGCCTCCAAGCCTGCGGGGGTGGGGGTAGGGGGCATGACTGCAGGTCCCCACCCCACATAGAGAAAGACCCAACCAGAACCCAAACGGTTCTTTTCATTGGTTGCTTTTTGCATTTGTCCATAAGGTGGCACACTCAGAGAGGCAGAAAGGGCTCTGATTCCCTCTGAGAAAAAGCCAAGCATGGAACTGAAAGTTTATGGAAAGGGCCCTGAAGTCTGGATGGCTGCTTCTGTCAGGCTGGCACTCCCACCCCGGAAGCCTGATGACAGCAAGTCGGTCACTCTCAGGACCTGTGTCCCTGTCTCTGCATGCTCCACACCCTCACTCTGCGCACCGTCCGCACCCTCTCTGCACCGACCCAACGGCTTGTCATCGGGTTTAAGGCATCTGCTATGGAGGCTTCCGTGACTCCCCCAGGCCTCTGTGTTAGACACCAACTTCTTGACACTGGCTTCTTTGGGGCTCTTGCCCTCCCTATCCTGCCTCTGGTTTCCTATGCCTACTTACTTCTGAATCAGTCCCCAAGAGGTCTTCTGCCTCCATATCCAAGCTTCTCCCTAGGATATCTTTCTGTGTGTGGCCATATCAGATGGCCAGATAGATGCTGCCTCACATCTCAGGCGCATTCCTGGAAAAATTACCTAACCTGCTTCAACATCCATAAAAGGGAGATTGCACTTAATTGTGTTGTGTGAGTCAAGTATTTAACCTGAGATTTGGCATATAACACATTTCAGCTCTTATCATTGAACTTCAGCTGCTGCTTGTGCAGTCCCTGAGCCCCTCCTTCCCCTCTCTGCATCCATTACCCTCTTCTCTGTGAATTTTTATCATTACTAAATATGAAGTATGCATTTACAGTGATAACTTTTTTTTTTTTTTGCCATGCTTTCATTAGAAAGGTGTGAGCTTATTCCCCTGCGCATTCATCTGACACATTTCTGGAGCCAGACTGGGCTGCTTCAGGTAGTCACAGACAGTCTGATGGGGGAGGCTTGGTCCAGGGCTCAGTGGGAGTCCAAGCAGACATAGGTCAGTCCTACTGGGACTTTTAGAAGAGGCTTCTTAGTACTTGAGCAGAATCTTGCAGGGGTCTTTACTTGGCAGATAGCAAAGAGAAATAAAAGCACTTAAGCCTCTCCCCCAAAGGGTCAAAAGGTAGGGGAACTCAGGGTGAATCTGTAGAAGACAGGGCTCATCTTTACCATGTGTGCCTAAAAAATGCAGTAGAATGTATGGAACACAACAGACATTCAGTATTTATTTTTTTCCCTCACTAATTCAATCCAATCCAATAAGATAAAATTAAAAATGGGTGAATGAGGAAAATGGGACAAGGAAAATGAATGAAAACAGATGAGATAGGAGTGAAGTTGGTTCACAAAGCACTTGCTGGGTGTCCTATACACTTACTGGCAGCCACAGATTGGGCTCTGAGCTTTCTAGCAGCCAATTTAAAAACTAGATCCAGTTTTGTGACTCACAGTGTCCATATACAGAAGCCACAGCAGTGCTCAGAAGCGCCATTCCTGGCGTGAAGAACAGAGACTTTTCCTAAGAGTCCTCAGGAAGAGGAATTACAGAATGAGGTGACCAAGGTCCTGCACTCAGTCATTGCACTTGGTCACTACTAAAGCACCACAGTGCTTTTCATAGAGCCTCAGAAATGGCAGGAATGATGCAGGATAGCCCAGCCCACAAGGAGCATATTCATCTCCTTAAATGGAAGTTGATGGCAAAGTACTGTTCGGATAAAGCAATTATTGAGGGTGGTCAGGGAGACTGGGGATCATACCTAGGACAATGAATTTGTCCCCTCTCCCTGCCCTGCAACACCAGGCACTGGCACCTCTTCTTCTACCCCACCACAACTCTCTGGCACTGAGACCCTTACCCTGTGGAGTGGAAGTGCGGTTCATAGATACCTGGGGGTTGCACTTGGGCCCTAGAGGTCTCTGGGTTCAGATGGGAGGACTAAGTGAAGAGCAGGGAGCTTTCTGGAAGGCCCTCAACCAAAGAGGATAGGTGTGATAGTAAAACCATGCCTGTTTGTTGTAGGGCTCCCCACCCCTCCCAGAAATGTAAGCCTCTGAGAACAGGGGCTTTGGTCTGTTTTGTTCACTGCTGACCCTTTTGGCATGAGGTCTTCAGAGCCATCTGCATTTGGTCCAGCATAATTCTATGCCTTGCCTCCTTTTGGAGTCTTGGAAGTAAAGACCACAACAGCCCTCTCTGTGGTCTGCTGCAGTAACCCCAAATTGTCTCAGAGGCAGGCTGGCTGCCATGGAGCTTCTAGGAAGAGGGTCAGCAAATGCTGGGGAGAAAAACAGGCACTGAGAATTTCAAGGTCTTATCTTGCTGCTATGCAGAGCCTATGTTTAGACCAGTGCTGGAGCATAGGATATACCCTTGGCGCTTGGCTTTTTAAAAAGCGTGCAGGGCTTGCTCCAGATTCCAAGGGTCCTCAGGGTGTGCCCACCCTCCAGCCCCTCACATGTTGAGAATGACTTCACTCAATAAGAAAAGACCAATGGGAATGCCCTAGGAAACAGTGTGGAGATGGGAGAGAGGGTTGGGGGACAATGGGCCTTCCATTTCAGCTATGAATGAGCATTGAGCCAAGAGCAGTTTCAGGCTCTGCCCCTGGTTGTCTCTGGCCTATAGCCAACTGGTCTTGGCATAGATGAACTCTTCTATGAAAAGGGGGGCATCCAACAAGGAGGACCAAGATTCTCTTCAAAAAGTTGTTTGGGCAAGCTCTAGGACATGTACCACAAACTTGAAGGGTCTCCAAGTTTTGCTCTTCACAGCATGGCTGCAAATTTCCCAACCCAACTCAGATTTAAAATTAGGTTTAGCCAAATGGCCTCTTTATCTGCTATCCTCCTCTCTATCCCACTTCACACACACACACACACACACACACACACAGCCCTCACTAAAGCCTCTATAGAACATTTGACCTTAAGCAATAAGGCTTCCTTGCATTCCCTCTAAAGTAAATGTGTTGCCTAGGTCACTAAATAAGCTTACTAGCTGCACAGGATCCCTGGGGTTTAGTGGGTTATGTGGTGAGAGATGGGACTGAAGAGCTGAGTTTGGGATAAGCCAGTTAGCAGTCCTCTCTGGCAGGAACTGGGGCAGGACCAGCTGCCTGTTAAGGAGACTCTGGATTAAAAAGGTAGCTTGTGGGGCGCCTGAGTGGCTCAGTTGGTTAAGCGACTGCCTTCGGCTCAGGTCATGATCCTGGAGTCCCGGGATCGAGTCCCGCATTGGGCTCCCTGCTCAGCAGGGAGTCTGCTTCTCCCTCTGACCCTCCTCCCTCTCATGCTCTCTGTCTCTCATTCTCTCTGTCTCAAATAAATAAATAAAATCTTTAAAAAAAAAAAAAGGTAGCTTGTGTCTCTGCATGAGACTTATTATTTTCTACTGAGGGGAATATATTTTATATATAAAACAAAATACATAGTGAAAAATTGAGAGTAAAGAAGAGATGAATTGACATTTGTGAGGAAAACACTGCATGGGGGACAAAGCCAGCAGCAACTGCCATCACTTTGTTTTCATCCTCGTTCTGCCTCCAGCTGTGTGGTTTGGCAATCCTGCTTTTTATCTGTGGGACTAAAATGGACTAGAAAAAGGTGCCTTCTGAGCAAATTCCAGTATGTCATCCTGTGATTTGATCTTTGCTTTAATACCTGCCTGCTGAGGTAGCCCTACTCTTTTTATTTATTACAAACACCTAGCATGTTTCTGCACAATCTTTTGCTTTTATGAGTCTGCTACTTTGGAAAGAAATCACACACTTTATTCCGTAAGCCCTGAATGGGGTGGAATTTCTGGTATGACAGCTTCTAGATGCTGAACAAACATGTCCGACTTTGCATCTTTAGGAGAGGGCATCAAAGGAAAAAACTGAATTGAGTACAAAAGAAGAAAGTTCACATTTCCACATCAGAATTTTAATAGCCCTTTAAATACATTCTAGTGTCCACACAAAAGTCTTCATTGAAGAAGATTTTAGCAAAGAAATCAATTAATATTTCAGACATTTATTCTAGCATTACAATCACCCACGTTTTGTTTTGGGGCAACTGACATTTTGATCAAGTTGGCAAACTTTGTGCAATCATATTGCAGCTCCATTACCCTTCTAGGCCAGGGTCTGTAATCTGGTGGCTGTTTATCAAATGTGAACAACACTTCAGAGTTAGGTTAAGGAGAGGCATAGCTAGAAAGGTAGCCACATTCCTGAAATGTTCTGGAATGGCCTTCTTTTGGGGCTGGGCTAATGACTATCAAGGGTAGGGAACAGAATACCCTGTTTCAGGGCCCAAGCATGAGGAAACTCTCTAAACTTCTGGGGACAAGGGCAGAATCAGGTAACCTTGTCAAGAACCTCATGTCTTTGGGGGTTATTTACACACCTGAAAACTAAGGAGATCCTGTAGATGACAGTTAAATACCACCAGAACCATTGTGAATAATGCTGGCATTATTTCGTTTCTGGATCCCTGACTTGACAATTTACATTTGAGATGCGAAATTCTTATAGATCTTCAGTTTAGCAGGGGAACTGCATTATCTCATGGCCAAGATAGAGTGATTTTCAGCCCTCACAGTGCATTAGAATCGGGGCGGGGGGGGCGTGCCTTTAAAAGATACATACCCAGGTCTTATCCGCAAAAGAAATTTGGATTTTATTTGTCTGAAGCCCAGGCATTGCTATTGTTCAAAAGCTCCTCAGGTAATTCTGAGATTTAGCCTGGGCTGAGGACCACTGACTGATAGGTTGCAAGTGCTGCTTGGTCACACATTGCTGGATTATTATTTAGACATAAAGGATCAGAATATCAAACTCAGGCTTGGAAAAGAGTGGGGAGGAAGTTTAGTGTTTCATATTGGTGGAATACAAAATGGCTTGTTCTGTTGCCAAAGGGTTCTGAAGTCAGTAGAAATGTCAAATGAAATTTATGTCAACCACAAATAGCTGCTGACTTTAGATGGGTCAAAGCTGACTGGTGAGTGCGCACAGTGAAGGGCTGGAACTCGGGAGGAATAATGAATTATTAGCGCCTCAGAATAGCTGCTTCTAGCAGCTCACTTCCTCCTGTTCCTCCCAGCTTGAGGGTTGGCATTATCAAATTTTGATGTACATAAATGTCTGTCAAGTGAGAGAAACAGATGAATTTTTTTTAAGGCAAATCAATTTCTAGGACGCCTGGGTGGCTCAGTCGGTAAAGGGCCGACTCTTGATTCTGGCTCAGCTCCTGATCTCAGGGTTGTGAGATCAAGCCCCACATAGGGCTCTGCGCTCAGGGGGAGTCTACTTGGGATTCTCTCCCCCTCTCCCTCTGCCCCTACCCCCCTTTAAATAAATAATAAAATCTTTAAAGCAAATCAATTTCTAATTGGGAATAACCCCTTATTTTCATGTCCTTTTGTTACCAACCCTTTGCTCTCACAGTTTGGCAGAGCACACACACAGACACATATAGAAACACACACGGGAATATACATATAAGCCCAGCTGCATGTGCAATATAGTAGCTGTTTGGGGGTGTCTCAGTCCCTGGCCCCCTTTGATGCTGGCTTTCCTACAACTAGCACCTTGGTGCCCTGTGCCCCTGCCCTGCCACCAATTTATTTATCTCTCTACACTGTCCTTCACAGCAACCTAATTAAGCGCTGGATCTGTGTGGAGCCATGTGCTGCTGGATTGTCAGCCATCCCTCACCCAGAGTTTCCTGAGGCAGAAAAATGGGGACCAATCCACTGTTGGCAATTAACATGGAGAAGCCTCTGTGCCAAATTACTATAATCATGAAGATGATTTTTGAGTCCCACGCAGAAATGCTCTGCATGTTTGTCCTTCTGCTTTCAGCCATTTCTTCTTAGGTTTTGCACAGTCTGATTTTGCTCCAACAAGAGAAAAGATGAGTAATAGGATGCTAGGCCTGTTTCCAACTTGTGCTGCATTTCTTCTGTTACCTGTCACAATAAGACTCCATCCATCACCCCTAAGAGTGTTTAGGGGCCCTGCCTGCTCTGGGACCCTTCAGTTCCTTTGTGTTTCTCTCTGTTGTAGCACCTCTCATACAACATGACTCATGTCTGTTTACTTTTCTACTGTGCCCCTCACTAGGCAGGGAGCTCCTTATCTTTTATCCCTAGGGGCTAATGCAGTTCATGGTTTGCAGTTCCTCTGAGGCCTTGGGATGTAACTTCACCTCTCTGAGCTTAGGTTCCTCATCCATAAAACGGAAACCATTAGCATCAATCTCAAAAGTTAGTTCTGAGAATTAAGCCAAATCATGAGGGCAAAGCACCTGACACTGTAGGCCCTCAGTAAAGGGTAACTATCTTATAACTGCTATAGGTACTCAGTAAATGAATGCAATAATTTGTCAGCAGAGTTTGTAATTCGTCATAATTAAATAAAACACATGAATCGGCAGCCTCCAGTCCCTCCCTATTTCCTGCCTCTCACTGTCCCCAAATGGCTTGAGTCACCCAGCTAAAGTACCTCCCAGTTCACATCAACACATCACTGCCACTCCAAGGTCTAAAGTGGCTCATGCTGCCTCCAAGGTCAAGACCAAGCTCCAGTTCTTGGCCCCACCACCCCACTCCAACTTATGTGCCTCCACTGCCCTTTGTGTAATTCTTAGCTGTAAAATTAGAGTCTTAGGTGCTTGTCCAGCTCTGCTGCTCTGTGATTCTCATGCAATTGTGTTCACTCAGTGAGCCTTTTCTGAATGCCTGCTCTGTGCTTGGCCCTGGAGTAGGCTCTGGGGACACAGCTCCTGCCCTCAAGGGCCTCTAGTCTAGTGAAGGATATAGGCTTGTCAAGAGACCATGCAGCTGAGAGGGGTGTGCTAGAGGAGCTCGGATGAGAGTCCTCATCCTGTCTGAGGGATTCAAAGCAAGAGCATGTTGTTGGGAAACACCTGGCACACTGTAGGCTCCAATGATCTCTTCTCTCCCCTCCCCTCCCATGCCCCACTTTTTGAGGAACTCCCATACTGCTTCCCATAGCTGCACGAGTTTGCATTCCCACTGACAGTAAATGAGCATTCCTCTTTCTCCGCATTCTTGCCAATACCTGTTGTTTCTTGTGTTGTTGATTTTAGCCATTTGACCATATGAACTGGTGTCTCATTGTAGTTTTTTTTTTATTATGTTATGTTAATCACCATACATTACCTCATTAGTTTTTGATGTAGTGTTCCATGATTCATTGTTTGTGTATAACACCCAGTGCTCCGTTCAATATGTGCCCTCTTTAATACCCATCACCAGGCTAACCCATCCGCCGACCCTCACCCCTCTAGAACCCTCGGTTTGTTTCTTGGAGTCCGGAGTCTCTCATGGTTCATCTCACCTCTGATTTCCACCCCCCGTCATTTTTCCCTTCCTGCTTTTTTTTCTCCATATAACATATGATTTGTTTCAGAGGTATAAGTCTGTGATTCAACAATCTTAAAAAATTCACAGTGCTCACCATAGCACATGCCCTCCCCAATGTCTATCAACCAGCCACCCCATCTCTTCCACCCCCCCAACTCCAGCAACCCAGTTTGTTTCCTGAGATTAAGAATTCCTCATATCAGTGAGGATCAGATACATGTATTTCTCTGATTGACTTATTTTGCTCAGCATAATACCCTCCAGTTCCATCCAAGTCATTGCAAATGGCAAGATTTCATTCCTTTTGATGGCTGCATAATATTCCATTATATATATATACCACATCTTCTTTATCCAGTCATTTGTCAATGGACATCTTGGCTCTTTCCATAGTTTCAGCTACTGTGGACATTGCTGCTATAAACATTGGGGTGCACGTACCCCTTCGGATCCCTACATTTGTATCTTTGGGGTAAATACCCAGTAGTGCAATAGCTGGGTCATATGGTAGCTCTATTTTCAACTTTCTGAGGAACCTCCATACTGTTTTCCAGAGTGACTGCAACAGCTTGCATTCCCACCAACAGTGTAGGAGGATTCCCTTTTCTCCGTATCCCCGCAAAAATCTGTTGTTTCCTGACTTGTTAATTTTAGCCATTCTGACTGGTGTGAGGTGGTATGTCATTGAGGTTTTGATTTGGATTTCCCTGATGCCAAGCAATGTTGAGCACTTTTTCATGTGTCTGTTGGCCATTTGGATTTCTTCTTTGGAAAAATGTTCTTGTCTTCTGCCCAATTCTTGACTGGGTCATTTGTTCCTTGGGTGTTGAGTTTCATAAGTTCTTTATAGATTTTGGATACTAGCCCTTTATCTGATATGTCATTTGCAAATATCTTCTCCCATTCTGTCGGTTGTCTTTTGGTTTTGTTGACTCTTTCCTTTGCTGTGCAAAAGCTTTTTATCTTGATGAAGTCCCAATAGTTCATTTTTGCCCTTGCTTTCCTTGCCTTTGGCAATGTTTCTAGGAAGAAGTTGCTGCAGCTGAGGTCAAAGAGGTTGCTGCCTGTGTTCTCCTTTAGGATTTTGATGCACTCCTGTCTCAAATTTAGGTCTTTCAACCATTTTGAGTCTATTTTTGTGTGTAGTGTAAGGAAATGGTCCAGTTTCATTCTTCTGCATGTGGCTGTCCAATTTTCCAAACACCATTTGTTGAAGAGACAGTCTTTTTTCCATTGGACATTCTTTCCTGCTTTGTCGAAGATTAGTTGACCATAGAGTTGAAGGTCCATTTCTGGGCTCTCTATTCTGTTCCATTGATCTATGTGTCTGTTTTGTGCCAGTACCATACTGTCTGGATGATGACAACTTTGTAATAGAGCTTGAGGTCCAGAATTGTGATGCCACCAGCTTTGCTTTTCTTTTTCAACATTCCTCTGGCTATTCTGGGTCTTTTCTGGTTCCATACAAATTTTAGGATCATTTGTTCCATTTCCTTAAAAAAAGTTGATGGTATTTTGATAGGGATTGCATTCAATGTGTAGATTGCTCTAGATAGGATTGACATCTTCATAATATTTGTTCTTCCAATCCATGAGCATGGAACATTTTTCCATTTCTTTGTGTCTTCCTCAATTTCTTTCATGAGTACTTTATAGTTTTCTGAGTACAGATCCTTTGCCTCTTTGATTAGATTTATTCCTAGGTATCTTATGGTTTTGGGTGCAATGGTAAATGGGATGGACTCCTTAATTTCTCTTTCTTCTGTCTTGTGTTGGTGTATAGGAATGCCATTGATTTCTGTGCATTGATTTTATATCCTGCCACTTGACTGAATTCCTGTCTGAGTTCTAGCAGTTTTGGGGTGGAGTCTTTTGGGTTTTCCACATCAAGTATCATATCATCTGCAAAGAGTGAGAGTTTGACTTCTTCTTTGCCGATTTGGATGCCTTTGATTTCTTTTTGTCTGATTGCTGTATTATGTCTAGTACTATGTTGAATAGCAGTGGTGATAGTGTTCATCCCTGCCATGGTCCTGACCTTAGGGGGAAAGCTCTCAGTTTTTCCCCATTGAGAATGATATTCGCTGTGGGTTTTTCATAGATGGCTTTTATGATATTGAGGTATGTGCCCTCTATCCCTATACTCTGAAGAGTTTTAATCAAGAAAGGATGCTATACTTTGTTAAACGCTTTTCTCTGCATCTATTGAGAGGATCATATGGTTCTTGTTCTTTCTTTTATTAATGTATTATATCACATTGATTGATTCGTGGATGTTGAACCAAACTTGCAGCCCAGGGATAAATCCAACTTGGTCATGGTGAATAATCTTTTTAATGTACTGTTGGATCCTATTGGCCAGTATTTTGGTGAGAATTTTTGCATCCACGTTCATCAAGAATATTGGTCTGTAATTCTCCTTTTTGATGGAGTCTGTCTGGTTTTGGGATCAAGGTAATGGTGGCCTCATAAAACGAGTTTGGAAGTTTTCCTTCCACTTCTATCTTTTGGAACAGTTTCAGAAGAATAGGTATTAATTCTTCTTGAAATGTTTGGTAGAATTCCCCTGGGAAGCCATCTGGCCCTGGGGTCTTGTTTGTTGGGAGATTTTTGATGACTGCTTCAATTTCCTTAGTGGTTATAGGTCTGTTCAGGTTTTCTATTTCTTCCTGGTTCAGTTTTGGTAGTTGATACATCTCTAGGAATGCATCCATTTCTTCCAGGTTATCTAATTTGCTGGCATAGAGTTGCTCATAATATGTTCTTATAATTGTTTGTATTTCTTTGGTGTTGGTTGTGATCTCTCCTCTTGCATTCATGATTTTGTTGATTTGGGTCATTTCTCTTTTCTTTTTGATAAGTCTGGACAGGGGTTCATCAATCTTGTTCATTCTTTCAAAGAACCAGCTCCTAGTTTCGTTGATCTGTTCTACTGTTCTTTTGGTTTCTATTTCATTGATTTCTGCTCTGATCTTTATTATTTCTCTTCTCCTGCTGGGTTTAGGCTTTATTTGCTGTTCTTTCTCCAGCTCCTTTAGGTGTAGGGTTCGGTTGTGTACTTGAGACATTTCTTGTTTCTTGAGACAGGCTTGTATTGCCATACACTTTCCTCTTAGGACTTTGCTTCATCCCAAAGATTTTGAACAGTTTTGTTTTCATTTTCATTTGTTTCTATGAATTTTTAAAATTCTTCTTTAATTTCCTGGTTGACCCATTCATTGTTTAGTAGGATGCTCTTTAGCCTCCATGTATTTGAGTTCTTTCCACCTTTCCTCTTGTGATTGAATTCTAGTTTCAAAGCATTGTGGTCTGAAAATAGGCAGGGAATGATCCCATCTTTTGGTACCGGTTGAGACCTGATTCGTGACCTAGGATGTGATCTATTCTGGAGAATGTTCCATGGGCACTAGAGAAGAATGTGTATTCCGTTGCTTTGGGATGGAATGTTCTGAATATATCTGTGAAGTCCATTTGGTCCAGTGTGTCATTTAAAGCCTTTATTTCCTTGCTGATCTTTGGCTTAGATGATCTGTCCATTTCAGTGAGGGGGGTGTTAACGTCCCCTATTACTATTGTATTGTTGTCGATGTGTTTCTTTGCTTTTGTTATTAATTGGCTTATATAATTGGCTGCTCCCATGTTAGGGGCATAGATATTTACAATTGTTAGCTCTTCTTGTTGGATAGACACTTTAAGTATAACATAGTGTCCTCCCTCATCTCTTATTATAGTCTTTGGTTTCAAATCTGTTTCATCTGATATAAGGAGTGCAACCCCAGCTTTCTTTTGGTGTCCATTAGCATGGTAAATGGCTTTCCATCCCCTCACTTTCAATCTGGAGGTGTCTTTGGGTCTAAAATGAGTCTCTTGCAGACAGCATATCGATGGGTCTTGTTTTTTTTTTTATCCAATCTGTTAGCCTGTGTCTTTTGATTGGGGCATTTAGCCCACTTACATTCAGGTTAACTATTGAAAGATAGGAATTTAGTGCCATTGTATTGCCTGTAAGGTGACTGTTACTGTATATTGCCCGTGTTCCTTTCTGGTCTATGTTACTTTTAGGCTCTCTCTTTGCTTAGAGGACCCCTTTCAATGTTTTTTGTAGGTCTGGTTTTGTGTTTGCAAATTCCTTTATTTTGTTTGTCCTGGAAGCTTTTTATCTCTCCTTCTATTTTCAATGGCAGCCTAGCTGGATATAGTATTCTTGGCTGCATATTTTTCTCCTTTAGTGCTCTGAATATATCCTGCCAGTCCTTTCTGGACTGCCAGGTCTCTGTGGATAGGTCTGTTGCCAATCTAATGTTTCTACCATTGTAGGTTACAGATCTCTTCTCCTGAGCTGCTTTCAGGATTTTCTCTTTTTCTCTGAGACTCGTAAGTTTTACTATTAGATGTCGGGGTGTTGACCTATTTCTATTGATTTTTTGGGTGGTTCTCTGTGCCTCCTGGATTTTGATGCCTGTTTCCTTCCCCAAATTAGGGCAGTTCTCTGCTATAATTTGGTCCAATATACCTTCTCCCCTCTCTTTTTCTTCTGGGATCCCAATTATCCTAATATTGTTTTGTCTTATGGTTTCACTTATCTCTCAAATTCTGCCCTCGTGATCCAGTACTTGTTTATCTCTCTTTTTCTCAGCTGCTTTATTTTCCATCATTTGGTCTCCTATATCACTAATTCTCTCTTCTGCCTCATTTATCCTAGCAGATAGAGCCTCCATTTTTGTTTGCATCTCATTAATAGCCTTTTTGATTTCGACTTGGTTAGATTTTAGTTCTTTTATTTCTCCAGAAAGGGTTTCTCTAATATCATCCATGCTTTTTTCAAGCCCAGCTAGTATCTTTAAAATCATCGTTTTGAACTCTAGTTCTAACATCTTACTAATGTCTGTATTGATTAGGTCCCTGGCAGTTGGTACTGCCTCTTGTTCTTTTTTTTGAGGTGATTTTTTCCATCTTGTCATTTTGTCCAGAGGACAATAGATGAATGAGAGAACAAAATGCTAACAGGGTAGCAATGACCCCAGAAAAATATGCACTAAACAAATCAGAAGAGACCTGAAACCGGGAGGAAAAAAAGGGAAAGAACAACAAAAGAAAAAAAAAAAAAAGAAAAGAAAAAGATAAAAACAAACAAACAAACAAGAATATGATCAAATATGATCAGGCTGGCACGTAGATCAGTGCCACACACTAGATTTTGGGGTTATTTTGATATGTTAGAAATGCCTCCCAAAATTTTAAAGAAAGAAAAACTTATATATGTACAAAAGTAAGGGTAAATATGATGAAGGGATGGAATATGACTGTAAATATGAAAAGTATAAAAGATTTTGTAAAAGGAATTGATAAGAAGTTGGTTGAAAAAAAGAAAGAAGAGGATTAAAAAAAGGGAGAGAATGTAATCAGGCAGGAGACTAGAACAAAGGCATACACTAGAGATGTAGGGTATATTTCGGTCTGTTAGAAGAAACTGTATCCCAAAATTTGAAAGAGAGAACAACTTTTATATATATATATATATATACCAAAAATAAGGGTAGCTACTATGAAGTGATAGAATATGACTCTAAAAATGAAAAATAAAAAAGATTTTTAAAAAACCACCTCACGTCAGAATGGCTAAAATTAACAGGTCAGGAAATGACAGATGTTGGTGGGGATGCAGAGAAAGGGGAAGTCTCCTACACTGTTGGTGGGAATGCAAGCTGGTGCAGCTATACTAGAAAACAGTATGGAGGTTCCTCAAAAAGTTGAAAATAGAGCTACCATATGATCCAGCAATTGCACTACTGGGTATTTACCCCAAGGATACAAATGTAGGGATCCGAAGGGGTACATGCACCCTGATGTTTATAGCAGCAATGTCCACAATAGCCAAACTGTGGAAAGAGCCAAGATGTCCATCGACAGATGAATGGATAAAGAAGATGTGGTATATATATACAATGGAATACTATGCAGCCATCAAAAGGAATGAGATCTTGCCATTTGCAACGATGTGGATGGAACTGGAGGCTATTATGCTGAGCGAAATAAGTCAAACAGAGAAAGACATGTATCATATGAGCTGACTGATATGAGGAATTCTTAATCTCAGGAAACAAACTGAGGGTTGCTGGAGTGGGGGGTGGGGTGGGAGGGATGGGGTGACTGGGTGATAGACACTGGGGAGGGTATGTGCTCTGGTAAGTGCTGTGAATTGTACAAGACTGTTGAATCTCAGATCTGTACCTCTGAAACAAATAATGTAATATATGTTAAGAAAAAAAAAGGTAGCAGGAGGGGAAGAATGAAGGGGGGGAAATCGGAGGGGTAGATGAACCATGAGAGACGATGGACTCTGAAAAACAAACTGAGGGTTCTAGAGGGGAGGGGGGGAGGATGGGTTGGCCTGGTGATGGGTATTAAAGAGGGCACGTTCTGCATGGAGCACTGGGTGTTATGCACAATGAATCATGGAACACTACATCTAAAACTAATGATGTAATGTATGGGGATTAACATAACAGTAAAAACATTAAAAATAATAATAATAAATAAATAAAGGAAAAAAATGAATGAAAAGAAATTCAATGACATTTTGTGGAATAAAAATATTGTATACTTTTGTTGAGAAAAAAAAAGATGTTGGTTGAAAAAGGGAAAAAGAAAAACTCAAAAAAAAAAAAAGAAAAAGAAAGTTAAAAAAAAAAATAACTTTGCAAGACTAAAGAATCATGGGAAAAAAGCCATGAATTCTATTTGCAGTATTCCCCTAGCTCTGGAGTTCTGCTGTTCTCATTGATTGGTAAACTTGGTCTTGGCTGGCTGTTCTTGCTGATCTGGGGGAGGGGCCTGTTGCCGTGGTTCTCAAATGTCTTTGCCAGAGACAGAATTGCCCTGCCCTTGCTGGGTCTGGGCTAAGTAATCTGCTTGGGTTTGTTCTCTGGTAGCTTTTTTTTCCCTGCAAGCCTTCTGTACAGCTTTGGAGGACGAGAGTGAAAATGGCAGCCTCCTGATCTCCGCCCTGGAAGAGCCAAGAACTCGGGGCCCCACTCCTCAGTAAGCCTCCAGAGAAAAGCAGTCAGTCACTCCCATCTCCCCGGTCTCCAGCCACACTCCGTGTTCACCTGGCCTGTGACTGAGCATTTCTATCTCTGGCACATGACCCCGTGTGGAGTCTCCAAACCCAACAGATCCCTGCGGTGCGCTCCTGCGCCACTCCTCCCAGGGGAGGAAGAGGGGAGTCTCCCCAGATCTGCCGCTTGTTGGGTCCCTACTGGAAGAGCAGTGGCCTGACTGTGCCGCAGATCATGGTTTATGGCAACCCCGAGTGGAGAGCCCATTCCTCGGCTCTGTCTCTGCAGCCGGCTTCCCCACCCTGATACCTGGGAGCTCTGCCACACTTAGGCACCCCCGGTCTTTCTGTGACCCTGAGGGTCCTGAGACCACACTGTTCCATCCCCCTGCTTAGCCACTGGAGCGATGTCCCTCAGCGGAGCTGACTTCTACAAGTGCCGATTTTATGCTCTGGTGCTCTATCACTTGCCAGTAGCGGCAGACGGAGGCTCCCTCCCCCCGCCTCTATCTTCCCGAATATCACCCAGATTCACTTCTCCTCATGTCCTACCTTCCAGAAAGGTTGCTTTTCTGTTCAAAGAGTTGTTGCTATTCTTTTCTTCGATCTCCTGTTGAGTTCGTAGGTGTTCAGAATGGTTTGATCCCTATCTAGCTGAATTCCTGGGACCAGATGAAATTTAGGTCTCCTACTCCTCCATCATCTTGCTCCTTGATTCCCTCATTGTAGTTTTGATTTGCATTTCCCTGATGATGAGTGATGTTGATGTTGGGCATGTTTTCATGTGTCTGTTAGCCATCTGTATGTCTTCTTTGCAGAAATGTCTATTAATATCTTCTGACCCTTTTTGAACTGGATTATTTCTTTTTGGGGTGTTGAGTTATATCAGTTCTTTGTACATTTTGGATAATAAACTTTTATCAGATATGTCATTTGCAAGAGTCTTGTCCCATTGTCCCATTCAATACATTGCCTTTTAGTTTTGTTGAGTGTTTCCTTCACTGTGCAGATGTAGTCCCAACACTTAATTTTAATTTTTTTTTGCTTAAATTTGAGTTACTTACCATATATTGTAGTACTGGTTTTAGGAGTAGAGTTTAGTGATTCATCACTTAAATATAACACCCAGTGCTCATCTAAGTGCCCTCCTTAATGCTCATTACCCACTTATCCCATGCCCCCGCCTACCTCCCCTCCAGCAACTTTCAGTTTGTTCTAGTTAAGTCTCTTATGGTTTTCCTCTCTCTGTTTTTATCTATCCTTCCCTTCCCCTATGTTCAACTGTTTTGTATCTTGAACTCCACATATGAGTGAAATCATATGGTATTTGTCTTTCTCTGACAGACTTATTTTGCTTAGCATAATAGGTTGGTCCATGTTGTTCAAATGACATTCTTTTTGATGGCTGAGTAATATTCCATTGTATATTATACCACTTCTTTATCCATTCATCTGTCAATGGACATCTGGGCTCTTTCCATATTTTGGCTATTGTGAACAATGCTGCTATAAACAGTGTGGTTCATGTGCCCCTTCAAATCACTATGTTTGTATCCTTTGGATAAATACCTAGTACTGCAATTGCTGGGGTTAGGGCAGTTCTATTTTTTAATTTTTGAGGAAACTCCATACTGTTTTCCAGGGAGGCTGCAGTTTTCATTCCCACTAACAGTGCAAAAAGATTCCCCTTTCTCTGCATTCTCACCAATGTCTGTTGTTTCTTGAGTTGTTAATTTTCACCCTTCTGAATGGTGTGAACTGGTATCTCATTGTGGTTTTGACATGTATTTCCCTGATGATGAGTGATACTGAGCATTTTATCATTTGTCTTTTGGCCATTTTTATGTCTTCTTTGGAGAAATGTCTATTCCCTGTCTTCTGTCCATTTCTTGATTGGATTATTTATATTTTGGTTGTTGATTTTGATCCCTACTTTATACATTCTGGATACTGCTCCATTATCTAATAGGTCATTTGCAAATATCTTCTCCCATTCAATAGGTTGCCTTTTAGTTTTGTTGTTTCCTTTGTCATGCAGAAGATTTTTATCTTGATGAGGTCCGAGTACTTCATTTTTGCTTTTGTTTCCCTTGCCTCCGGGGATGTGTCTAGTAAGAAGTTGCTGTGGCCAAGGTCAAAGAGGTTGCTGCCTGGGTTGTCCTCTAGGATCTTGATGGATTCCTGTCTTACATTTAGGTTTTTCATCCATTTTGAATTGATTTCTGTGTATGGTGCAAGAAAATGGTCCATGTTCATTCTTCTACATGTGGCTGTGCAATTTTCCCAGCACCATTTGTTGAAGAAAATTTTTTTCCATTGGACAGTCTTTCCTCCTTTGTCAAAGATTAACTGTGGGTCCATTTCTGGGTTCTGTATTCTGTTCCATTAATCTATATGTCTGTTTTTGTGCCAATACCATACTGTCTTGATAATTACAGCTTTGTGATATTGCTTGAAGTCAGTCATTATGATACCACCAGCTTTGGTTTTTTTCAACATTCCTCTGGCTATTCAGGGTCATTTCTGGTTCCATACAAAGTATAGGATTATTTGTTCCAGCTCCTTGAAAAATGTCAATGATATTTTGATAGGGATTGCACTGAATGTGCAGATTGCTCTCAGTAACATAGACATCTTAATATTTATTCTTTCAATCCATGAGCATGGAATGTTTCTCCATAGCTCTGTGCCTTCATCAATTTCTTTCATAACTGTTCTGTAGTTTTTAGAGTACAAATCCTTCACCTCTTTCATTAGGTTTATTCCTAGGTATCATGGTTTTTGGTGCAATTTTAAATGGGATTGATTCCTTGAATTCTTTTTTTGTTGCATCATTGTTGGTGTATAGGAATGCCACTGATTTCTGTGCATTGATTTTGTATCCTGCCACATTGCTGAACTGCTGTATGAGTTCTAACAATTTTGGGGTGGAGTCTTTTGGGTTTTCCACATGAAACATCATGTCATCTGTGAAGAGTGAGAGTTTGTCTTCTTCTTTACTAATTTGAATGCCTTTCATTTCTTTTTGTTGTGTGATTGCTGAGGCTAGGACTCCTAGTCCTATGTTGAACAACAGTAGTGAGAGTAGATAACCCTGTTGTGTTCCTGACCTTAAAGGAAAAGCTCTCAGTTTTTCCACATTGAGAATCATATTCACTGTGGGCTTTTCATAGATGGCTTTTATGATATTGAGGTAGGTTCCCTCTATTCCTACACTGCAGAGAGTTTTAATCAAGAAAGGCTGTTGCAGGGGTGCCTGGGTGGCTCAGTTGTTAAGCGTCTGCCTTTGGCTCAGGTCATGATCCCAGGGTCCTGGGATCGAGCCCCACATTGGGCTCCCTGCTCAGCAGGAAGCCTGCTTCTCCCTCTCCCACTCCCCCTGCTTGTGTTCCTGGTCTCGCTATCTCTCTCTCTGTCAAATAAATAAATAAAATCTTTAAAAAAAGGAAGAAAGGCTGTTGCAAAAAAGGGGGGGGGGGTGCCTGGGTGGCTCAGTTGGTTAGGCGTCTGCCTTTGGCTTGGATCGTGATCTCAGGGTCCTGGGATCAAGCCCTGTGTCAGGCTCCCTACAGGGCAGGGAGCCTGCTTCTCCCTCTGCCTCTGTGCTCTCTCTCAAATAAATAAATAAAATCTTAAACCACAAGAAAGGATATTGCATTTTTTCAAATGCTTTTTCTGCATCAATTGAAAGGCTCATATGGTTCTTGTCCTTTCTTTTGGTAATGTGATGTATCAGGTTGGTTGATTCACGAATGTTGAATCACCCTTGCAGCCCAGGAATAAATCCCACTTGGTCGTGGTGAATAATCTTTTTAATGTACTGTTGGATCCTATTGGCTAATATCTTGGTGAAAATTTTGGCATCCATGTTCATCAGGGATATTGGTGTGTAATTCTTTTTGGTGGGGTCTTTGGTTTTGGGATCAAGGTAATGGCGGCCTCACAGAATGAGTTTGGATGTTTTCCTCCCATTTCTATTTATTGGAACAGCTTCAGAAAAATAGGTTAGCTCTTATATAAATGTTTGGTAGAATTCCACTGGCCCTGGACCCTTGTTTCTTGGGACATTTTTGATTGCAGCTTCAATTTCCTTGCTGGTTATGGGTCTGTTCAGATTTTTAATTTCTTCCCATTTCAGTTTTGGTAGTTTATATATTTCTAGGAATAAACATATGTTTATATGGTTCTGGGTCTGTTCAGATATTCAATTTATTCCTGTTTCAGTTTTATATGTTTCATCCCTTTCTTCCAGATTACCTAATTTGTTGTCATATAGTTACTCATAATATGTTCTTAAAATTGTTTGTATTGCTTTTGTGTTGGTTGTGCTCTCCTCTTTTATTCATGAATTTATTAATTTGGGTCCTTTCTGTTTTCTTTTTGATACATCTGGCTAAGAGTCTGTCAATCTTATTAATTCTTTCAAAAAATCACCTCCTAGTTTCATTGATCTGTTCTACTGTTCTTTTGCTTTCTATTTCATTTATTTCTGCTCTGATCTCAATTAATTCTCATCTCCTGTTTGGTTTAGGCTCTACTTTCTGTTCTTTGTCTAGCTCCTTTAGGTGTAAGGTTAGCTTGTGTATTTGAGACATTTCTAGTTTTTTCTTTTTAAGATTTTTTAAAAAATTTATTTGACAAAGAGAGACATCTAGAGAGGGAACGCAAGCAGGGAGAGCAGGAGAGAGAGAAGCAGGCTTCCCGCTGAGCAGGGAGCCCGATGTGGGGCTTGATCCCAGAACCCTGGGATCATGACCTGAGCCGAAGGCAGATGCTTAACAACTGAGCCACTCAGGCACCCCAAGACTTTTCTAGTTTCTTTAGAATGGCTTGTATTGCTATGTCCTTCCCTCTTAGGATGGCCTTTGCTACATCCCAAAGGTTTTGGACAGTTGTGTTTTCATTTGCTTGCAGGACTTTTTAAAAATTCCTCTTTAATTTCCTGGTTAACCCATTCATTCTTTAGTAGGATGATCTTTAACCTCCAAGTATTTGAGTTCCTTCCAAATATCCCCGTGTGATTGAGTTCCAGTTTCAAAGCATTGTGGTCTGAAAATATGCAGGGAATAATCCCAATCTTTTGGTACCGGTTGAGACCTGATTTGTGACCTAGGATGTGATCTATTCTGGAGAATGTTCCCTGTGCATTAGAGATGAATGTGTATTCTGTTGCTTTAGGAGGGAATATTTCATATATATCTGTGAAGTCCATCTGGTCCAGTGTGTCATTCAAAGCTCGTTTCCTTGTTGATCTTCTGCTTAAATGATCATTGCTGTGAATGGGGTGTTAAAGTCCCCTACTTTATTGTATTACTGTCATTGTGTTTCTTTAATTTTGTTATTAAATGATTTATATAATTGACTGCTCCCAAGGTAGGAGCATAAATATTATAATTGTTGGTTCTTCTTGTTGGATAGACCCTTTAAGTATGATATAGTGTCCCTCTTCATCCCTTACTATAGTCTATGGTTTAAAATTTAATTTGTCTGATATGGGGATTGCTACCCTAGCTTTCTTTTGATGTCCATTAGCATAGTAGATGGTTCTCCACCCCCTCACTTTCAATCTGGAGGTGTCTTCGGGTCTAAAATGAGTCTCTTGTAGACAGCATATGGATAGGTCTTGCTTTTTTATCCAATCTGATACCCTATTTATTTGATTGGAACATTTAGCCCATTTACATTCAGAGTAACTATTGAAAGATATGAATTTAGTACCATTGTATTACCTGCAAAGTCCCTGTTTCTGTAGATTGTCTCTGTTCCTTTCTGATCTGTGTTACTTTTCGGCTCTCTCTTCGCTTACAGGATCCCCTTTAATGTTTCTTGCAGGGCTGTTTTAGTGATCACAAATTCTTTTAGTTTCTTTTGTCCTTTCAGCTTTTTATCCCCCCTTCCATTTTGACAGGCTTGCTGGATAAAGTGTTCTTGGCTTCATGTTTTTCTCACTTAGTACCTGAATATATCATGACAGCCCTTTCTGCCCTGCCAGGTGTCTGTGGATAGGTCTGCTGCCAGTCTAATGTTTCTACTCTTGTAGGTTAAGGACCTCATGTAACAAACTGCTTTCAGAATTTTCTCTTTATCTCTGAAATTTGCAAGCTTCACTATTGTATGTCAGGGTGTATCTATTTTTATTGATTTTGAGGGGGGTTTTCTGTGCCTCCTGGAATTGAATGCCTGTATACTTCCCCCAATTAGGGATGTTCTCAGCTATTATTTGCTCAAGTATATCTTCCGTCCCTCTCTTTCCTCTTCCTCTGGGGCCCCAATTATTCTAATATTGTTTCACTTTATGGTATCTCTGATTTCTTCACACCTCCCCTCATGATCCCGTAGTTGTTCTTTTTCCTCAGCTTCCTTACTTTCTATCATTTTGTCTTCTATGTCACTGACTCTTTTCTGCCTCATTTACCCTAGCCAATAGAGCATCTACTTTAGACTGCATCTCAGTTACAGCATCTTTAATTTAGGCCTGTTTAGATTTTAGTTCTCTTATTTCTTCACCAAGGATTCTGTAGTGTCTTTTATGCTTTTTTTAGTGCAGCTATTATCTTTATAATCGTTATTCTGAATTCTAGGCTGACATCTTACTTATATCTATATTGATTAAATCTATGGCAGAGAATATTACCTCTGTTTCTTTCTTTTGTTGTGAATTTCTCCTTCTAGTCATTTTGTCCAGAGAAGAATAGATAAGAGAACAAAATAAAAAATATCAACCACAACCCCAGTGAAATATACACTAGACACATCTGAAGAGATCAGTAACCAAAAAAGAAAAAAAAGGTGTGTGTGGGGGAGAGAATATAATCTAACAGGTGGACAGAACAGTGTGATACACTTGGTTCTGGGTGTGTTTTGGTCTGTTTGTTAGAAGACACTAGGTCCCAAAATTGCAAAGAAAGAAAAACATATATATACCAAAATAACATTGAATACAGTGAAAGGAAGCCAAAAATGAAAACTATATCTATAAAATAGAAAACTAAGAGTTTAAAAAAAGAGTTGATAAAATAAGAAACTAGTTGAAAAGTAAAAAAAGGAGAAAAGAAAAAGAAAAAATTAAACTGAAAGACTAAAGAATAATGAGAAAAAAACTGAATTTTATATATTATTTTGCCCTAGCACAGGAGTTTTTCAGTTCTGTGTGATCCATAAACTTGGTATTAGCCTGATGTTCCTGCTGGTCTTCTGGGGGACGGGTCTGTTGCACTGATTCTCAGGTGTCTGCCTGGGCGGAGTTTGACTGCCCTTTACCAGGGGACCAGGCTCCCTGTAAGCTGCTTCAGGTTGCTCTGTGTGGATTTTGTTCCCTGAAGGCTTTTTATGCCACTTTAGATGATGAAAAAATAAAAATAAAAATGGCAATGCCCCAGTGTCCAGCCCTAGGGCTTAAAGATTGCAGCTCCCACTCTTCAGTGCATCATCAGGGAAAAGCAGTCAATCACTTTTGTGTGCACCAAACCCTGGAGACTCCTATAGTGCACGACTATGCCAATCCTCCTGGGGGAAGGAGGAGGGTCTCGCAGTGGTTCTGCCTCTTGGTGGGCCTCTGCTTGGACAGCGGTCACCTGATCATGCCAGGGTTCATAGTTATGGCGACACCCCCCGGGCTTGCTGATTATAGCCAGCTTCCCTGCTCCAGTGCTTGGGAACTCTGCTGCACATAGGCACCCCAGTTCTCTCTGTGACCCAGGGGGTCCTGAGACCACACTGTCCCACCTAGGATTCTGCCTCACTTCACCACCTGACCACCTTTCAGGCAGGGATGTCCCCCACTGGAGCAAACTTCTAAATGTTCCAATTTTGCGCTTTGCTGCTATATCACTTTTCAGTGGTAGCTGGCTTACAGAGGCTCCCTCCCCCCACCATTTATCCCCCAATATGTCCCCTCAGATTCACTTCTCTGCACTTCCTACCTTGCAAAAAGTGGTCACTTTTCTATTTGTAGAATTGCAGCTTTTCTTAGATCTCAGGATGAATTCACAGGTGTTCAGAATGATTTGATAGATATCTAGTTGAATTCAAGGGACCAGATTAAACGAGGGCCCCTAATCTTCCCTCCTACCCAGAAGCATTTTAACCCATTCACTCTTTAGTAGGATTTTTTTAACGTCCATGTATTTGTGGTGTTTCCAAATTCTTTTTGTGTGTTGGTGGTATAGTGGTGAGCATATCTGCCTTCCAAATTCTTTTTGTCACTGACTTCAAGTTTCATAGCATTGTGGTCTGAAATATGTATGGTATGATCTCAATCATTTTGTACTGCTTAAGTCCTGATTTGTAACCCAGTATGTGATCTATTCTGGAGAACGTTCCATGTGCATTCAGAAAGAATGTGTAGGGGCGCCTGGGTGGCTCAGTTGGTTAGGCGACTGACTTCAGCTCAGGTCATGATCCTGGAGTCCTGGGATCGAGTCCCACATTGGGCTCCCTGCTCAGCGGGGAGTCTGCTTCTCCCTCTGACCCTCCCCCCTTTCATGTGCTTTCTCTCATTCTCTCTCTCTCAAATAAATAAATAAAATCTTAAAAAAAAAAAAACAACAGAAAGAATGTGTATTCTGTTGTTTTGGAATGAAATACTCTGAATAAAGCCCATCTGGTCCAGTGTGTCATTCAGAGCCATTGTTTCCTTGATCTTCTGCTTAAATGATCATTGCTGTGAGTGGGGTGTTAAAGTCCCCTACTATTATTTTATTGTTATCAATGACTTTAAGTTTGTTATTAATTGATTTATATATTTGGCTACTCCCAAGTTGGGGGCATTAACATTTACAATTGTTAGACCTTCTTTATTGTAATATAGTGCCCTTCCTCATCTCTTATCATAGTCTTTGGATTAAAATCTGGTTTGTCTGATGTAAGTATAGCTATTCCACCTTTCTTTTGATGTCCATTAGCATAATAAATGTTTCTCTACTTCCTCACCTTCAATCTGGAGGTGTCTTTGAGTCTAAAATGCATCTCTGGTAAGCAGCATATTGATGAGTCTTGGTTTTTTTGTTTTTTTGTTTTTAACCATTCTGATACCCTATGTCTTTTGATTGGAGCATTGAGTCCATTTACATTCAGAGTAATTATTTATAGATGTGAATTAATGCCATTTTATTACCTGTAAAGTCATTGTTCCTTTAGATTGTCTCTGTTCCTTTCTAATCTTTGTTACTTTTGGTCTCTCTTTCCCACTCAAAGGGAAACCTAGCCTGTCTAGGTTTTAATATTTCTTGCAGAGCTGGTTTAGTGTTCACAAACTTGTTTAGTTTTTGTTTGTCTTGCAAACTCATTTTCTCTCCTATTCTGAATGACAGCTTTGTCAGATATAGTATTCTTGACTCCACTTTTCCCCCCATTTAACACCTTGAATATATCATGCGCCTCCTTTCTGGCCTGCCATATTTCTGTGGACAGGTCTGCTGCTAACCCTATGGGTCTAACCTTGTAGGTTAAAGACCTTTTCCCCTAACTGCTTCCAGAATGCTTTTTCTTTGTATTTTGCAAGTTTCACTTCTATATGTTGTGATGTTGACCTGTTTTTGTTGATTTTGAGGGGAGTTTTCTGAACCTCTTGGACTTGAATGCCTGCTTCTTCCCCAAATTAGGGAATTTCTCAACTATAATTTGTTCAAATGAACCTTGTGCCCCCTTTTCCTTCTCTTCTCTTTCTGGGAGTTCTATGATATGGATATTATTGCACTTTATGGAATCACTGAGTTCCCTAAGTCCACCTTTGTGACCTAATAATTTTCTTTCCCTCTTCTCTTCAGCTTCATTATTTTCCATAATTTTATCTTCTATATCACCTATTCATTCCTCTACTTCTTCCATCCTCCTTGTGATTAATTTCAGTCAGTTTTGCACCTCAGTTGTAGCATTTTTTTTTTTTTAGCCTGTCTAGGTTTTAGGTCTTTTACCTCTGCAGTCAGAGTTTCTCTGCTGTCTTCTACGCTTCTTTCAAGCCCAGCTAGTATTCTTTTGACTGTTGTAAATTCTTCTTCATATATATTGATTATATCTGCTTTGAGCAAATCCCTGGCTGTAATTTTTCTTCATCTTTCTTTTTGGGAGAATTCCCCCACCTTGTCATTATGTGTAAGTTTCTGTCTTTTGTGTGTTATGAAAGCTTGTTATTGGGGCACCTGGGTGGCTCAGTCATTAAGCATCTGCCTTCGGCTCAGGTCATGATCCCAGGGTCCTGGGATCGAGCCCTGCATTGGGCTCTCTGCTCAGTGAGAAGCCTGCTCCTCCCTCTCCCACTCCCCCTACTTGTGTTCCCTCTCTCACTGTGTCTCTTTCTGTCAAATAAATAAAATCTTAAAAAAAAAAAAAAAAAGCTTGTTATTTTTCCTGCTCTTGAGAGTAATACTATATTAAGAAGGGGTCATACATTGTCCGGGGACTGGTTCTTCAGGAAGTATTTCTGGTGTATGCTGTGTGAAGTCTGCTGTTTTGTTTTGGCTGCTCTGTCCCACAGATCAGTCCTCTGCAGAATTCCTCCTTGCTTGCAGTGGGGAGCATTTGGACCTTTAACTAGGTATGCTTTGATTTGTTTGAGATAAGCCTGATTAAAAAAAAAAAAGCCTGATCCAAGAAAAGAGAAAAGGGAAAGGAACAAAAAGCAAACAAAAAGACGAACAAAAAACTATAAGCCTGATTTCAATGAAAAAATAAAATATTAATTAATTTAATTAAATATAAAAAATTAAAAAATGAAAGCCTAGTCTTATTTCCACCAGAACAGAAGCTGATGCTTTGGAGCACTGTATTATTAGTAGACTTGGTAATATGTGGGGGGCCTGTGCTGGTCCTCTGAGGGAGAGGCTCACAGTCAGAACTGCCCTAGTAAAGATGCCCCTGCTGGCTGCAGGGGAATGGGGTTTGTTGTAAGCTGGATGTGCTGTTCCTCTCTGATGTCTGACCATGCTGGAGGTGGGCGGGGGGGTGGGGGGAGAGATGGCATCTCCCCACCCTCCTGTCCCAAGAGAGGGGAACTTGTGGCCACAACCATTCAGGTGGTCCTCACTGAAAAGCTAACAACCTCCCAGGCTTTCACCAGATCCCTGCCTTCAACCTGTCTGTCGGATGTCAGCCTGCCTGGCACCATAGTTCTCCTATCTCTGGCTGTTGGCTGGGATTCAAAACTCCAAATCTTAAATGACCCAGCAAGGCAGGGACCCACTCCCCTTCCCTGGAGGAGAGCCTTGCAGTGCTGTGCCCAGCGCCACTCTCTCCCAGAAATGCAGTGGCATGCCTTCGTGGGTGCCAGGAGTCTATAGTGAAGCACAGCAAAAAGCTGCAACCAGCTTATCTGCCCTCACACACCTCTGTCCTGATCTGTTGAATGACCATTCAGTGGCACCTGGTGGGCCTTTTTCCTTTGAGAGGCAATATACCCTCTTCCAAATGTACTCCAGAAAGGGAAATGTTCTCTCCCAGTGTGACCCAGGGGATCTCCACACCATGACATATTGCATAAATTCTACACACTGTGCTCTTTCCCACTATCTCCCTCTCTCCCTGACTTCTCTCATGAAAAGGTCTCCCCCCCCCAGCACCGAGGCTTTTCTCTCCCTTAATTCACATCTCTGAACCTCACATCTGCCACATTCTCTCCCTCCAATTGTACAGACTGTTTTCTTAATCCTCAGATCAATTTCCTAGTTGTTCAAAATGATTTGATGTTGATCTAGCTGTGTTTGAGGGATGAGGCAAGCCCAGGGTCCCCCTACTGCTCTGCCACCTTAACTCCTCCCCCAACAGTTTATTTTTGCTTTTATTTCCCTTGCCTGAGGAGATATATCTAGACAAATGTTGCTATGGTCAAAGTCAGAGAAATTACTGCCTGTGTTCTCTTCTAGGACTTTTATGGTCTCAGGTTTCACACTTAGGTCCTTAATCCATTTTGAATTTATTTTCTGTATGGTGTAAGAAAGTGCTCCAGTTTCATTCTGCATGTTGCTGTCCAGTTTTCCCAACACCATTTGTTGAAGAGACTTTTTCCCATTGCATAGTCATTCCTCCTTTGTTGAACATTAGTTGCCCATGTAATTGTGGTTTATTTCTAGGTTTCCTATTCTGTTCTATTGATCTAGTCTTTTTTTTTTTTTTTTTTTTTTTTTCCAAACCATACTGTTTTGATTACTACAGCTTTGTAATATAACTTGAAGTCTGGAATTTTGACACTTCCAGATTTGTTTTTCTTTTTCAAGATTGCTTTGGCTATTTGGGTTTTTTTTTATGGTTCCATACAAATTTTAGGATTGTTCTCTGAAAAATGTTGGCATTTTGATAGGGATTGCATTAAATGTGTAGATTGCTCTAGGTAGTATAGACATTTTAACAGTATTTATTCTTCCAATCCATGAACATGGAATGTCCTTCTTTTTGTGTGTGTGTTGTCTTCAATTTCTTTCATCAATATTTTATAGTTTTCAGAGTACAGGTCTTTTGTACTGTGTAACAACTTCTTTAAGTTTATTACTAGGTGTTTTATTATTTCTGGTGTAGTTATAAATGGGATTGTTTTCTTAATTTTCTTTCTGCTGCTTCATTATTAACATATAGGAATACAACAGATTTCTGCACACTGATTTTTGTATCCTGTGATTTTACTAAATTCATTTATCAGTTCTAGTACTTTTTTTTTTGGTGGAGTTTTTTTGGGTTTTCTATATAGAGTATCATGTCATCTGGAAATAGTGAAACTTCACTTCTTTCTTACCAGTTTGGATGCCTTTTATTTATTTTTCTTGTCTGATTGCTGCAGTTAGGACTTCCAGTACAACACTGAATAAAAAGTGGTGAGAGTGGGCACCCTTGTCTTCTTTCTGATCTTAGGGGGAAAATTCTGTTTTTCTCCACTGAGTATGACATTCACTGTTGGTTTTTCATATAAGGCCTTTATTATGTTGAGGTATGTTCCCATTAGACCTACTTTGTTGAGGGTTATCATGAATGGATATCGTACTTTGTCAAATGATCATATGGGGTTTTTTTTTCCTTTCTCTTATTGATGTGATGCATCACATTGGTTGAGTTACAAATATATGAACCACTCTTGCACTGGAGAATAAATCCCACTTAATTGTGGTGAATGATTCTTTTAGTGTTTTGTTGGATTTGGTTGCTAGTATTTTGTTGAGAATTTTTGCATCTATATATGTCAGAAATATTGGCCTGTGGTCTTCTTTTTTTGCAGTGTCTTTATCTGGTTTTGGTATCAGGGTAATGCTGGCCTCATAGAATGTATTTGGAAGTTTTCCTTCCTTTTCTATTTTTTTTTGCAATAGTTTGAGAAGAATTGGTATAATTTGCCTATGAAGACATCTGGTCCTGGACTTTTGCTTGTTGGGTGTTTTTAAATAACTAAGTCCTTTCATTGCTGGTAATTGGTCTGTTTAAATTTTGCATTTCTTCCTGCTTCAGTTTTGATAGGTTATATGTTTCTAGGAATCTGTCTATATCTTCTAGGTTGTCCAATTTGTTGGCATGTAATGTTTAATAATATTCTCTTAAAACTGTTTGTATTTCTGTGGTGGTTGTTATTTCTCCTCTTTCATTTGTAATTTAGTTTGAGTCCTCGCTCTCTCTCTCTTTTTAAAATTAGTCATGGTAGAGATTTTTCCAAGAACCAGCTCCTTGTTTCATTGATCTCTTTTATTGTTTTGTTTTGTTTTACTTTCTATATCATTTATTTCTGCTCTAATTCTTATTATTTCCTTCCTTCTGCTAGTATGGGGTTTTGAATGCTCTTCTTTTTCTAGCTCCTTTATGTATAAGGTTAGGTTGTTTATTCGAGAATTTTCTTGCTTCTTGATGTAGGCCTGTATTGCTATAAACGTCTTTCTTAGGACCACTTTTGCTGCTTCCCAAAGATTTTGAAATATGTTTTATTTTCATTTGTTTTCATACCATTTTTAATTTTTCTTTGATTTCTTGGTTAATCCATTCATTGTTTAGTAGCATGTTATTTAACCTCCATGTATTTGTGCTCTTTCAGAGTATTTCTTGTGGTTGACTTCTAGTTTCATAGCATTGTGGTCAGTCAAGATGCATGGTATGACTTTGATCTTTTTCTATTTGTTGAGGGTTTTTGTTTTTTTTTTTGCTTTTTGTTTTTGTTTTGTTTTTGGCCTAATATGTGATCCATTCTGGAAAATATTCCACATCCACTTGAAAAGAATGTGTATTCCATTGTAGGATGGAATGTTCTGAATATATCTGTTTAATCCATTTGGTCCAGTGCATCATTCAAAGTCACTGTTTCCTTGTTGATTTTCTGTTTGGATGATCTATCCATTGATGTAAGTGGGGTATTAAAGTCTCCTAATCTTATTGTATTACTATCAATTCGTTCTTTTATGTTTGTTATTAACCATTTTATATATTTCGGCACCCCCATGTTGGGCACATAAATATTTACAATTATATCTTCTTGCTGGATTGTCCCCTTTATGATTATATAGTGTCCTTCTTTGTCTCTTGTTACAGTCTTGTTTTAAAGTCTATTTTGTCTGATATAAATATTGCTACCTCAGGTTTCTTTTGACATCCATTTGTATGATAAATGTTTCTCCATCCTCTCACTTTCAATCTGCAGGTTTCTTTAGGTCTGAAATGAGTCTCCAGTAGGAAGCACATAGATCGTTCTTGTTATTTTAGTATTTCACCCTGTCTTTTGATTGGAGCATTTGGTCCATTTTCAAAGTAATTATTGACAGATGTGTTTACTGCCATTTGTTACCTTTTTTATGGTTGTTTTTGTAGTTTTTCTCTGATCCTTTCTTCTCTTGCTCTCTTTCATTGTTTGCTATTTTATTTAATGATATATTTGGATTACTTTATTCTTTGCATATCTATTACTGTTTTTTTCATTTGTGGTTACAACTCAGTTTGTATATAACCTCTTCTGCATATATCAGTCTATATGAAGTTGATGGTCGCTTACGTTTGAACCCATTCTTTACTCATCTCCCTTCCTCCATTTTAGGTGTACGGTGTCATATTTTGCATCCTTTTATTCTGTGAATCCCTTGACTGATTTTTACAGATAAACTTATTTTTCCTTCCTTTGTGTTTCCTACTTTTCATACTCTCACTTATGGTCTTTTCTTTCCACTCAAGGAATCCCCTTTAATATTTTTTATTAGGCTGGTTTAGTGGCCATGGGCTCTTAGTTTTTGTTTGTCTGAGAAACCGTTTATCTCTCTTTCTATTCTGAGTAATAGCCTTGCTGGATAGAGTATTCTTAACTGCAGATCTTTCCCATTCAGCACTTTGAATATATTATGCCACTCTCTTCTGGCCTGCAAAATTTCTGCTGAAAAATCCACTTATAGTCTCATGGGGTTTCCCTTGTATGTAACAGTCTTCTTTTCTCTTGCTGCTTTAAATTTTATCACTTCTTTCTGCTCTTTTATTTACTATGTGTCTTGGTGTGGACCTCCTTGGGATGATTTTATTGGGTGATCTCTGTGCCTCCTGGAACTGGATATATCTCCTTCCCCACTAGGGAAGTTTTTAGCTATTATTTCTTCAAATAAATGTTCTGTCCCCCTTTCTCTCTCTTCCTCTTCTGGGATTCCTATAATGCAAATGTTATTACACTTGATGGAGTCACGAGTTCCCTAAGTCTATTCTCGTTTTGCATAAGTTTTTTTTTTTTTCCCCCTCACATGTGTGCAGCTCTTTACTTTATCTTCCATTACATTACATTAATCTTCCAGGTCATTAATTTGTTCCTCTTCTTCCTCTACCCTGCCATTTATTCCATCATGTACAGTTTTAATTTCAATTATTCTGTTTTTCCTCTCTGATTAGTTTGTTTTCATCTCTATGTTAACAGCCTTACTGATGTCCTCCATTTTTTTCTCAAGTCCAGTGAGTATCTTTATGATCATTACTTTAAATTCTCTATCAGGCATATTATATCCATTTCACTTAGGTCTCTTGCTGTGATTTTGTCCTGTTCTTTCATATGAACCATATTCCTCTGTCTCCTCATTTTTCCTAACTCTCTGTGTCTCTTTCCCTGTGTTAGCAAAGTCAACTATGTCTCTTGCTCTTGAAAGTAGTGGGCAAGAGCAACTTCTTTCAAGATACATCTCCAAAAGCTAGTGAAACAAAAGCAAAAATGAACTTTTGGGACTTCATCAAGATAAAAAGCTTCTGCACAGCAAAGGAAACAGTCAACAAAACAAAGAGGCAACCCACAGAATGGGAGAAGATATTTGCAAATGACCCTACAGATAAAGGGCTGGTATCCAAGATCTATAAAGAACTTCTCAAACCCAACACCCAAAAAACAAATAATCAAGTCAAAAAGTGGGCAGAAGATATGAAAAGACACTTCTCTGAAGAAGACATACAAATGGCTAACAGACACATGAAAAAATGTTCATCAGCATTAGCCATCAGGGAAATCCAAATCAAAACCACACTGAGATACCACCTTACACCACTAGAATGGCAAAAATGGACAGGGAAAGAAACAACAAATGTTGGAGAGGTTGTGGAGAAAGGGGAACCCTCTTACACTGTTGGTGGGAATGCAAGTTGGTACAGCCACTTTGGAAAACAGTGTGGAGGTTCCTCAAAAATTTAAAAATAGAGCTACCCTATGGCCCAGCAATTGCACTCCTGGGTATTTATGCCAAAGACACAGATGTAGTGAAAAGAAGGGCCATATGCACCCCAATGTTCATAGCAGCAATGTCTGCAATAGCCAAACTGTGGAAAGAGCCGAGACGCCCTTCAACAGATGAATGGATAAAGAAGATGTGGTCCATATGTACAATGGAATACTACTCAGCCATCAGAAAGGATGAATACCCAACTTTTACATCAACATGGATGGGCCTGGAGGAGATTATGCTAAGTGAAATAAGTCAAGCAGAGAAAGTCAATTATCATATGGTTTCACTTATTTGTGGAACATAAGGAATAGCATGGAGGACATTAGGAAAAGGAAGGGAAAAATGGCGGGGGGAATTGGAGGGAGAGATGAACCATGAGAGACTATGGACTCTGAGAAACAAACAGGGTTTTAGAGGGGAGGGGGAAGGGGCATTGGTTAGCCTGGCGATGGGTGTTAAGGAGGGCACGTACTGCGTGGAGCACCGGGTGTTATACGAAAACAATGGATCGTGGATCACCACATCAAAAACCAATGATGTATTGTATGGTGACTAACATAACATAATAAAATTAGAAAAGAAAAGAAAGTAGTGGGCAGGGCATGCACTTTTTTTTTTAAAGATTTTATTTATTTATTTGAGAGAGAGAGAGAGCACATGAGAGGGGGGAGGGTCTGAGGGAGAAGCAGACTTCCTGCTGAGTAGGGAGCCCGATGCAGAACTTGATCCTCGGACTCCAGGATTATGACATGAGCCGAAGGCAGTCGCTTAACCAACTGAGCCACCCAGGTGCCCAACTGAGCCACTTTTAACTTTGTTAAAAGTGCATCCATCCTCCTCGGGAGGTAGGAGTTGCAGTGTTGGCAAGATTTGTGCCAGTCTTCTGGGAGGGCACCCAAAGTATTGGGACTGAGGCAGGCTCAGCTGAAGAGGGCAAGGCATGGTGTAAGCAAGTTAGGTAGTGAATGCCATGCCACACTTGTTCCTACATGTGGCCATGTGATTATGCTAGGGGGTAGGGGAGGGAAATGGTGCCTGACAGCTCCTTTGTTCCTGGAGAAGTCCCACCTCAAACTCTGCGATTAGTAACTAACTCCCTCCTGTATGCTCCAGCCGTTTTTCAAACTGCTGCTTCTATGCTGGATCTACACAGGTTGTTTGTTTCTGTCTTTTTAAGGGTGGGGAGTCAACTTCCTATTGCCCTCAGAGTTCTCCAGATCCAAGTCCACTGATTTTTAAAGTTCCAGGCTTTAAGTTCTGCTGTACTTACAAAATTTGGCCCCTCTGATTTTCAAAGCCAAATGGTATGGGGATTCATCTTCCCATGCAGGCTCCCTGGTGAGTTAGTCTTTTTCTCACCCTTCTCCACACCTGCAGCTCCCTCCCTCTGGTGGCCAGACTTGTGGGGCTTAGCTCCCCACCATGTCTCTGCCCTTCCTACATTCTCTGATGTGACATCTTCTGTACATTTAGTTGTGGACTTTGTTCTGCCAGTCTTTGGGCATTTTCTGGGTTATTTGCACTCATGTTAGTTGTATCCATGGAATGAAGTGAGTCTAGGGTCCTCCTCCTCTGCCATCTTCCCCAGAAATCCTGTCTAGATCTTTAATTTCTTTCAGTATGGTTTTGGAGTTCTCGGAGTATAAGCTTTGCTTCTCTGTTAAATTTATTCTCAGGTATTTTATCCTTTTTGATGCTACTGTAAATGGAATTGTTTTCTTTATTTCATTTTAAGATTTTTTGTATATTGACCTTATATTCTACAACTTGTTGAACTAATTTATTTATTCTAATAGTTTTTTAGCAAATTTCTTTGTAGTTTCTATATACAAGATCATGTTATCTGTGAATGGAGGTTGTTTTGCTTCTTTCTTTATGATTGGGAGGCCTTTTATTTTTCTTGCCTAATTCCCTTGACTAGAACCTCCAGTATAATGTTGAATAGAAGTGGCAAGAAGGGCTATCTGTGTCTTGTTTGTGACCTTAGGGAAAAAGCTTTCAAATGTTCACTGTGAAATATGATGTTAACTATGTTTTTTATTTGTTTACTTTTTTGGTTTTTTGCAGATATCCTTTATCACATTGAGGAAGTTCATTTCTATTCATGGTTTGTTGAGTGTTTTTATCATGAATGTTTTATCATGATCTTATGAGCCTTCCAGGCACAAGTATCAGGGGTTAAGAACCCCAAGATAATGACCACTGCTGCAGAGCTTGCCCTTTACCTTCTCCTTATAGTTTTTCAAACACAAATTCATGACCTCAATTGATTCCAGCCAGAATCAGCCAAAAATAGGTATTATTGTTATTCCCAGTTTGCAGAGGAGGCTTGAGTCTGAAAGAGTGAATAAATTGCCTTGTCACACAGCTCAGAGGCACCTGTTGGATTTGATATTTGACTGAAACTCTCATCCCTTGCTGGTCACTCTGGTCTGCTACTGCTTGGCTTCTATTTCTAAATCAAGGCTGGCCTTCTGAGGGAATGAGGAGAGAGAGATCTTTTTCAATGCCTGATAAAACCTTTAAGCGATATTTGCATTAGACTTCAAAGAGCTTTTCTCAAATTTCAATGAGCCTAAGCTTCACCATGGAACTTAATGATGTGGAATCCTAAAGATTCCTACTGGGTAGGACTCATAATTTGCATTTAAGCACCACCCCTTCCCCAAGTGATTCTGTGCTATGCTTCAAGGAAGACTGCTTTAGGTAAAAAAGCTCTGAAAATGAAATTTCAGGTGGTAAATGCAAGGGGAGGGAGGATTTCAGGAGACCCCACGATGAAAGGAGACCTCCTGGAGTTTAGAGCTGAGCTGGCCCTCCCCTCCAGATGTACTCTCAAATTGGATTTTGATTATGTTCCACTAAACAGAAGTTTTCTCCTTTTCTTAGCAACTATCCATCCATACAGGGCTACATAGGAAGAGGATAAGCAGAGCCAGTTTCTCCACCTGGATTATATTCATCTTATACCAATGTCATTGTAAAATATAATTTTTAGCTTTTTTTTTTAATGGAGGAAGGGGCTCAGGTAGGCAAAAATGCCCAGTACCCAGGAGTAAAGATAAAGGAAGCACAATCCCTGAGCCCTGGGAGGGAAAGGGTTCTCACATAAGCTTGGAAAAGAACAGCTGGAATCAGAAAGGGTCAGATGTGGGGCTATCCACTGGCCAGTGGCCCTGGTTTTCTCCATCCCAGGCTTGTTCCTTGATATAGCCAGCCAAGGAAAAGAGATATGTGGGAGAGCTGTGTTAACAACCTACATGGGTTTGGAATCTTCTATTTGAGGAGGAAAGAAGAACCCAGTTGTCAGTGGCAATTTGTTCAGTCCACCTGACTTGGAGAGGGGAGGAGTTGAACAGGGACCTCTCATGGACACCTTGCAGTGTGGATTCTGGCCACGAGAAGAAGAAGCCATATCGAGCCAATGATGAAAGGGAAGAAAGTGTAAAGCAGTGGACAAAACAATATGCAGCCCTTCAAGAACTTACATGCAATGGAGCCAAACAGATAATAAACACATGAGTGAATAATTTCAGGTATTAAGTGCATGGCAAAGATAAAGAATGATCAATCTGAATCAGAGAAGACCCCCTGAGTTGGTGTGATTTGAGCAGAGTCCTGAATAGTGAGAAGGAGGCAGGTGTGAGAGGTCTCAAGGACAGTGTTTCCATCAGAGGGATGGCAGGTGCTGAGGCCTAGCACAAACTTGCACATGGCTCACTGGAGGCCAGGGGCAGGCCAGTGCAGCCTTCTCTGGTCCTCCATGGTCAGTAGACAGTGGAGTGTGGATGGAGAGGAACCTGAGATAGTAGTGGGCTTGGTCCTATAGGGCCTCAAACCATGGAAGCAAGAACTTTGGGTTTGGTTTTTTTTTTTAAGGGTGAAGGTTACTAGAGACTTCCTAAGCAGGAGAGTGACTTTGTTTGATATTTTAAAAGACTCACTTGGTTGCTGTTTAGAGCACAGGAGGCAAGGATAGAAACAGGGAGTCTGGTCAGGAAGCTATTGCAGCATCCTAGGGGAAAGATGATAGTGGTTTGTTCCAAGTTATAAGTCTGGTGATAGTGAGAAATAGTGAGATTTGAGGTCAAGTTCAGGGGGACAGGGTTCACTGGGTGTGAGGGGAAGTGGGTTCAAGAATGACAGAATTTTGCCTTGAGTTGCTGTCTATGTATAGTGCTTCCAAAGGTATAGACTGGGCAGACAGGGAGACCACTCAAAGTTCTCACTGGCCATGCCAAGTTTGAGCTACCTTAACAGCCATCCCTGCAGAGATATCAGGTCTCCACCAGGGAGATATGAATCTGGAATTCATAGAGGAATGGTGTGGCTTTTAGAGTCATCAGTTTACAGATGGTATTTGAGGCACTGGGACTGGAAGAGGCCACCCAGAAAGAGAAGGTATATTGAGAGGGGGTCCTGGCACAGAGCCAGAGGCATCCCAACGTTTAGATGAACCTAGGCCAGAAAAATTATTTCCCATAAATTGGGCTATCTTGCTTTCTCAGCATGGCTGAATCCCCTTCCAATTATGAAAATATCTTGGTGTTGCTGTGGTCACCAAATGCCTCACTTCTCATGCCAAGGCTGTCTCAAGGCAGCTGAAATCTCGGCGGGGGGGTGGGTGGGACTCAGCCCATCTTTTCCCAGTGTTCCTGTTGCCTCATCTCACTCTTGATTTCCTATTCTCTAACCTCCTTCTCCCTGACTATGGTGGTTGAATGTGGGATTCATCAGAATCACTTAGGAGACTTACCAAAACTACAACTGCTTAACCCGCAGTGGGTCAGGACTTTTGGTGGGATCTGGACAACATGCATTTCTAACCTGATTTCCAGGAAATTCTGATGCACACTATTACTTGATACCACGTGTGTAGACTTCTGAAGTGCTCAATGGTTCTTACCTCCTTCCAGGGGGGCTCAGGAACACTGTCCTTGCAGAGGGGAGCACTTTCTTTCTGGCCTTCTGCTGACACCAGGCCTGACCCAGGTGTCCTTTTGAGCTTCTCCAAATTGCATTTTAAAGCTACTATATCATAAAATTCATGCTAGAGGTGGACAATGGGAGCTTTAATACACTTATTGCTGATAGAGTGATCATTAAACTTATTTAATCAATTTGACTACTACTTACTATAAAATATTTGTTTTAATATTATTTAAGATCAAAGACCTTACTTCCCCATGTAAATGTGAGTACTTCCTATGTGCTAGGCATGGTGCCAAGTGTGTCTCATTCATTCTCTTGCTTAATCTTTACAACAATCCAATAAGGTAGAGATGTTATTATTTTTACCCTCTAGATAAGGAATCTGATGCTCAGCCTGATTAGGCAGCCTAAGACAACAGTGTGAGTAAGTGGGAGCAGAGTTATAAAAGACAGGCCAGGTGGCCCCCACACCCACAGGCTGTCATTCTGACTTCAGATGTTTGATTTCACACTCCAGAAATCCCCTATCTCCCAGGAATAGCCATCCATGGTTTAGTAAACAAATACCTTTAAAAATGAATAATTAAAATTCTGTATTTACTGACCAGAATTAAAAACCAAATTTATTCATATGGAAAATAGTAATCTTTTCTGTCTATAAAATCCAGATATTTTACGCTTTCTCAATTCTTTTGTTTTTAGTTTCTTAAATCTAGGGGTTTTAAATTCTTTGTTTTATATTGTTTTTACTGATTGTTTTTAAGAATTTATCTTGTTAGCACAGAAGAAAATCTTTCATATGCACATATATATCCACACACATATACATCCTTGATTGCCATATAAATATGACCCTTTTCTGTGTGTGCTGTGATGTAAATGAGAGAAAGCACTGCTGTTTCAGATCAATATGGTGGATCATTTGTCACTCTAGGCTTAATTTCTCCACAATCCCAGAAGGTGAGCCCATGTGCTCACTTCTTTACCTGATATCTCCAACTAGAACAGAGCCTGGCACCAGTAAGTGTTGATGGAATGTATGTTTCTGCCCTACTCTTTTTCAAATAGTGTTTGAGAAAGGCTGTATGAGTGACATGACTTTGACAGAACAAATATTAATATAGAACATTTAATTTTTCCCCATCCATCTGCCCTGGGTTCTCTTATCCATCTTGGCTCCCAGATCTCCATGGGTAGAGGGTCATGAAGGAGGCAAAGAAGAAAATTAGAGACATCGGGTGTCTGGGTGGCTCAGTCATTAAGCGTCTGCCTTCAGCTCAGGTCATGATCCCAGAGTCCTGGGATCGAGTCCCACATCGGGCTCCCTGCTCGGCGGGAAGCCTTCTTCTCCCTCTCCCACTCCCCCTGCTTGTGTTCCTCTCTTGCTGTGTCTCTCTCTGTCAAATAAATAAATAAAATCTTTAAAAAAAAAAAGAAAATTAGAGACATCAGTAGAAGCAGACTACTTTAATCAGGAAGGCAGGAACCCACCCATAGAAGGCAATCGATTCTGAAAGTGGTGGAGGGCTCCAGTGAGAGGAAAGAGGGGAGAAGGGGGAAAGTCAGCCTGAAGGAGGTTGAGAAAGAGTTCTGGGGAGGATCAGGGACAGTGGTCATGCCTGGTGAGATGCTGGATTAGGGTGGGGGATTTTAGGATTTGAGGAACATCTTTCTGTATTATGCAACATAGTTCTGGGGAGACTTTAGGAAAAACTTAAATTATATTTTAAGGCCTTTTTAGAGTTAGCATATCTTTTTCATATGGGTTCATTTGGGTCCAATGTTGAGGCTGCCTGGAAGGTGGATCATTTATTCCATTTACAGCCTAACAGGTTATAGGAATACAAATATAAAATCAAAGTCTCTGAAAAGTTCTGCTAAGTGGAAGGCAACTGTCAGTGGTGTTCAGGAAGGACTAATATTTTTTTGATTAACAAGTTGTGGAAGAGACTCATCAAGTCTGTGCCAAAAGGCCTTGACTGCCTTCCAGACATGTGACAGCAGACACACCTCCAGTTGTCTTAGGGCCATTTCTTTACTGACCCTTGACCAACTGACTAAAGGTATAGCAAGCAACTGTATATCAACAAAGGCAACTCTACCATGGATCCAGCTACCTGCTGTATGGACAATACACACAAAAAAAGATTTATGTGAAGTAGTTCATAATGAATTATTTATTATAGTGGAAGCCAACTAAATCAGAAAACATTAAGTTGATTATGACATCCCCACATGGTAGAATATTAGGTGGCATTAATAGCTATGTTTTCTATGGATATTTAATGGCAGAAAATGGCTCAAAATAGTCAAGAATATGAGATTGCCAAATTATGTGTTACTCAATTTTATTTTTTTAATTCTTTTAAGATAAAATGTAGACATAGTGTTCTAAAGAGGTTACAAAATTATGTATATATAACTGAACTTTACTTAAAATATATATTTGCAATATATGTAAGTATGTGTTAACAATGGCTATCTTTCCTGTTAACAGTGGAATATGGGTGGATATAGCTCCAACATTTTACTTTGAAATTTTTCAAACATGAAAAAAAGTAAAAAAAAAAAAAATACTATAATGAATACCCATATGGCCTTAAGCCAGATTGACCCCTAGCTAACATTTTGCCATGTTTGCTTTATTTCTTTGTGTGTGTGCACACATGTACTTTTTTGTTCCATTGTCAACTCTAAGAAACTAACAATAAACCTGTAAGATCAGTTATCTATCCAAATTCAAAATGTCCCTCCCCAAAAGTCTTTTCTATCTGCTTTTTTTTTCTTTTTTCATTGACTATTCAATCAGGGTCTATGCATTGCATTTGGTTTCTATGTAATCTTGTCTTTTTCAATCTATAAACTAGCACTCCAATTCTTCCCTCATGACAGTGACTTTTGGAAGATGCAGGCCAGCTGTCTTGTAGAATGTGAATTATTAGTGATTCTTTACATATTTTTTCTTCTTATTTCTTCTGTAGTTTATCAGTGGGCTTCCCCCCCCCTCAGGAAATAATAAAAGCTTGTAAAAACTACTTTTTTTTTTTTTTTGCATTCCACTAGGTGGTGGCATTAGGGAACCAGGTAATAGGGGTTGTAGGGAGTGGTTGGTGTTGTCAACAGTAGGCAAAGAGCCAGGGGTCAACAGTTTCTACTCTATGATAGTGAGCATAGATCACCAGAAATCTCCTACTCTAGAAGCCATTCAATGCTTCCATGATCCTGCAGGAGCCTAGACAATCTGGAGCATCTTGTGTATTCTCAAGGTCAGTGTGATTAACCAAGGATTTGTTATAAATTATTTCACTGGGACTTGATCAAATCAGCAGTAACTGCCTCCTCCAGACTCCAGAGAGGCAGTGAGGAATAAGTAGGGGAACTATAAAATTTTCATCTGAAGGAGGGTACTTTTTGGACTGAGAAGGATGTTATTAATAATTGAGCCAAGAGGACACATGTAAACTGAGAGTGTTCCAGGTAAATGGGGTATCTGCAAGGAATTAGGGAGGTTGAGGTCTTGCTTTTGTGACACAAAGGAGGGGTCTCTTAGAACTGATGCTAAGATTTTTCTAATCCCAGACCAATGTTCCTTTGCACAAGACTGAACTCACACTGATGGTGCCCATTACCAGATGTCCATTTGATACACTCTGCCACCCTCATCAGGGCAATTCTTTTTTTTTTTTTTAAAGATTTTATTTATTTATTTGAGACAGAGAGAATGAGAGAGAGAGAGCACATGAGAGGGGGGAGGGTCAGAGGGAGAAGCAGGCTCCCTGCCAAGCAGAGAGCCCAATGTGGGACTCGATCCCTGGACTCCAGGATCATGACCTGAGCCGAAAGCAGTCGCTTAACCAACTGAGCCACCCAGGTGCCCTCATCAGGGCAATTCTGTAGCTACATTCTAGGGGACACACCAGCTTGGCTCTGCCTCCGCATGAAGCTATGGTGAGCACTGGCTTGCCTGAGAAGTTCAAACAAAGAAGTGTTTGTTTGCTATATTTACATCTGAACATTTAGATTTTTATTCAACACTTTAAAATAGTATGATCGACAGAGAAAAGTATGAGACTAAAAAGCTTTAAATATTAGGAGAAGAGGATGTTTAAATGGGCAGGGGAGCTATTTGAATTATTTAACAACCAGCACAGCATGGGTACTGACCAATCAGAATAGATGATGGCCTGATGTCCCATCATACAGAATTGACCTACGGGCCAGACATTTCCCCTTTAGTGGGTGGGTCATGGGGAGAAGAGGGATTGAAAGGCTTGGGAGCCACAGCAAGATACCTACCACTACTGAATTATAATATTATTATAATTATTAATATTTTACAGTCCATTTGGCCAAGTGGATATTCACTAGCTGAATGTCCGCCTCACTAAGGGGTGTATTCAGGGTAGTTTTCAAACAGGTCCACAATCTTAGCACTGCTATCCTTGGGTTTATTTAGGAAATGTATAGAAAGAAGTGGTGCTAGGTCAAATCTAAGTGGAAGCAGACATAAGTCATACAGGATAGAACACAAGAAAAGAACCAATTGGGGGAAAAAAAAGAAAAAAGAAAAGAATCATTTGTACTTTTTATGAGAAAATGTGCCACAACCTCTAAGTAATTTTAATATATGAATTTAACTTTAAGTAAACCCTCTAAAATGTCACTAATTAGGAAAAATACCAATTTCCTGCAAAGGGTTACTAGGCAATAGATCCAGTACTCGCCATAGCTTCATGCAGGGCCATATCCAACTCCAAATCTATCTTGAAATTTATTCTTTAATACTGTACTAGGACCCTCCTTCAGGTAGCTGTCCCTGAACACCTTCCTACTCCATCTGGGTGAGGTGACCTCACCCTACACTCCCTCCACTACAGAGCTCACTACCCGCTTGAATATGCCTGTTGACATATGCCCCCCAGCCCCAAACTGCAGACTCCTAGTGACAGGTCTTGACAAAGGGGGCAGGGAGTGGGGGTAACAAATGTAGAACAAAAAATCAGGTCCCAGAGCTGGTCAAGAGGCAAGTGACCACTTAGAGGAGACATAGAATTGAGGAATTGGCAATGAGCTGGACTTTGAAGGAAGATGAGAAGAAGGTGAAAGCTGAGGGCAGGGACACAGATGGGTTTGAAGTCTCAGGAATCAGAGTGCTTCTGACCTATCTGGGAGCAGTCAGTAGGTGGGCCAGATTGGCTGGGTTGGGGAGGTATGAGATGTAGGTAGGGGCAGGCTGCCAAGAGCTTACAGCCCTCATGTGGTCACTTGGACGGAATTAAGGAGCTAGAGAGCCTACCTACGGGGCCCACAAAGCCCCTCATTTTTCTCAACTCCCACCCACATCCCACCCATCTACCCCTACTACCTGCCTTCTGAGTGCCTTCCCCGGTTCTGTTGTTCTCTTTCTTCCCTAAGCTAAAGCCATCCTGACCACAGTTATAGAGCACCCCCTTCCCATCCTTAGATCCAGCACTGCCTACTCTACACCACAGCCCCCTCGGAAGGTCCACTGAGTCCAATCAACTGGCACACATCCCTCTACTTCCCAAAGCTGTTTTGGAAAGTTCCTGTGGAGATGCCGTATTCCACTGGCAAGCTACAAAACAAGTATTGTCCTATCATAGTAGGATATTTTCCTTAAAGGCTCATTTCCCAACAGAATACCCTTTAAAACTACCCCAAATTTGTTTCTATCTCAGACAAGTATTGTTTCTCATAGCAGAAACCTGTTTGTCGCAGATACCTGTCGGGATTCTTTGGCTGCCTAGCTTCTGAATCCCTTTTTCTATTAGGAGAATCCCCCACTGTGGGAACAAAAAAATCAGATACTCACTTTCCCAGCTTCCCTTGCCACTAGAGGACAAGCAGCTAAGCCAGGCCAACCAGATGCACCCACCCCAGGTTTTGAATCAAGAGCCAGTGATGCAAGGATGCAGGGATGGGAGAATCCTCTTCGGTGATGGTGGTAAGGGCAGCAACACCCAGTGTCCAGGGGGAAGCAGCAGGCAGGGAGGCACCCAGCACCCTGCAGCAGGGGTGATGGTCAGGAAAACAGCAGTCCTGTGGCACAGTTTCTACTGCAGCTCTGGCTGAGTCAGCTTCTGGCTGTTCCTGTCCTTTATCCAATCCTGTATCTGAGACTATCCCTGTGATAAACTCCTTTTTGGCTTAAATCAGACAGCCAATTTCTCTTGCTTGTGTCTAAGAACATTCCCAGGAACATTTTACTGGACCTGGGTAAGAAATGCAGATTGCCTGTGGAAGGGCTGGAAATTCCCCAGGGCCTCTAGGACCAGGCCTGCAATTGGCCTCCTGCTCAACAGTCCTCTCAGTCTCTGACTGTTTCCCTCTGTGCATTGAATTCATTCTCTAAAAAATGAAAAGCAATTTAATTATAAAAGTAATATTAAATATAAAAAATTCTACAATTCAGAACTATATAGAATCAAAAGTAAAAGTTCCCTTCCAAAGTACTCTCTCCCTTGCAAGTTATGCTGTAAGCATTTTGGTGTTAGCTTCTAGCTCTTAGTGTATTTGGAAGTACTGCACACCTGTATACACACATGGCAGAGCTTAACCTGGGGATCTTTCAGGGAAGTCTATCCCTGTTGTGTAGTGCCAGCCCCTGCCAGGAGGGAAGATGCTGGACAGTCTCCCCAGCGCAGCACCATTATGAGCATCCCTGGGAGCTCCATCTTTGTTACTGGTATCTAAGGCAACCTGATACCCATTTGCCAAAGATGGAAGATGTAACCAATCATTCATTTATTCACTTTCTCATTCAACAAACATTCATTGAGTGCCTATCATGTGTCATTGTTCCAGGTACTCTGAATCCCTCAGTGAACAAAAAAGAAACATCTTTGGCCTCATGGAGCAAGGAGGGGGAGGTAGACAACACACAATAAGTGACAGAATTACATACCACATTAGAAAGGAATAGGTGGGAGGGGCAAGATGGTGGCAGAGGAGGGGACCTCATTTCATCTGGTCCCTTGAATTTAGCTGGATATCTATCAAACCATTCTGAACAAATTCAACCTGAGATGTAAGAAAATTTATCTGGATCTCTACAAGCAGAAAAATGACCACTTTTTGCAAGGTAGGAGGTGCAGAACTTTAAATCTTTGGGGTAAATATCAGAAGATAAATGGAGGAGGGAGGGAGCTTCCATAAGCCAGCCACCAGAAAGTGATATAACACCAGAGCACAAATCGGGACCCTTAGAAATCTGCTCCAGTGAGAGACATCCCTTTCTGAAAAGGGCACAGGGGATGAATAGGGCAGAATTCTAGGTGGATCACTGTGGTCTCAGGATCCCAGGAGACTCAGAAAGAATGGGGATCCTGAACAGATAGAGTGCCCAAGCAGTGGAGCGGGGAGAATGGTTATGGTCATTGAGCCCAGAAGAGACTCTCAGCTCTGGTCACCATAAACTGCAAGCTGTGCCGGTGGGAGAACACTGTGCCTGAGAACCCTGAAAAGGACTAGAAGGTGTAGGCTGTTTAACATCCCAGGGGAAATAGGAAATGGCTTGTGCCCTTGACAGGGCAAGAGCTTTCAGGGTGGTGTGGCCCCCGAAAGGACACTGGGGCAGCACCCAGCCGTGACCTGGAAGCTGTGGAAGAGAGTGCATGCATGAGCCCATGGCTGCTCGCAATTGCAAAGGCACAAAGCACAGAGATGCTCTCTGGTCCCCGGAACTCCCCTAGGAGAGTTGCAGCGGGTGAATAGCATGAGTCTGTGGAGTCTGGTACACACAGAAGTGGAGAACGGTTTGACCTGGAGCGTTTATTGAAGAAAGGGGACCATGACCTTGTGGCTCTGGGACAGAGATTCCTGCAGGGCCACATTCGCTCTGACCCACTAAAGAAGTGTGGGAAGCCGCCATGGAATAAAAGCCATACAGAGGATCAGTTCACATTAAGCCCATCCCCCTGACAAGGGGTGGGGCAACTCCACCCAGGCAAAGACACCTGAGAAGCCAAGCAGTAGGCCCCTCCCCCAGAAGACAGACTGGAAGAACAGGTAAATGACAAGCTTATTTCCCATAGGACTGTAAAACTCCAGTGCAAGGGGAAAATAATATAGGGAGCTCCAGGTGTTCCCTCATGATTTGTTTATATTTCAGGCTAAAATTTTACATTTTTTGTTTCTTTTGTTTTTTCTTTCTTTTCTTTCTTTTTTTTTTTTACTCTGTTCCTGTTTCAAATAGATTCTTATTTCCCAACTTATGTTTTTAAATCGATTTTTAACTTTTATTTTTTTTTCACATCTATGTTTTACAGATTTATGCCCCATACTAGTCCGTTTTTCATTCTATTCAATTTTATCTTGATATATATATAAGTTCTGGTTTCTTAGCAATTTTGGCATATAATGTCTTCTAACATACAGACCAAAAATCAATCAGAAGCAGGCAGATCACTCTGCTTTCTCCACCCTGAAAGATTATAGTCTCTCCCCCCCCCTTTTTTTATTGTTTTGGGTCATATTGGCTTTGCTTGTGTGTCTGTGGTAGCTTCTTACCACTTCAAATTTTTTTCTAGTGTGCATTTTGCTTGGGTCATGGTTGATATCTTGGACTCTGTTCATTAGCTCAAACATCCCTTGACAGAATGATGATGAGGAGGAACTCTCAACAAATAAAAGAAGCAGATACAATGTCCTCTGCCACAGAACTAATGGATATGGATATAAGCAAGATGTCAGAGATAGAATTCAGGATAGCAATTTCAAAGCTAATAGCTAGCTTGAAAAAAAGCATACATGACAATGCAGAATCTCTAAGGAAAGAAATGAGATCTAATCAGGCCAAACTTAAAAATGCTATGAGTGAGATGCAGTCTTAATTGAATGCTCTAATGGCTAGGGTAAGTGAGGCAGAAGAAAGAGTAAGTGATCTAGAAGACAGGCTGATGGAAAGGAAGGAAAGTGAAGAAGAGAGAAAAACAACTCACAACATATGAAGAGAGACTTAGAGAATTTAATGATTCATTGAAAAGAATCAATATCAGGATCTTCAGGGTCTGGGGATGGAGGAGGGGGGGCTAGAAGGTATATTTAAGCAAATCATGGCTGAGAACTTCCCTAATCTGTGGAAGGAAACAAGCATTCACATCCAAGATCCAGAGAGGAATCCTCCCAAAATCAATAAAAATAGATCAACACACTGGCATATAATAGTGAAGCTTGCAAATCTTAAAGCCAAGGAAGCTATCCTGAGAGCAGTTAGGGGGAAGAGATTTCTTACGTATGGAAGGAGGAACATCAGAATAACATCAGACCTATCCAAAGAAACCTGGCAGACCAGAAAGGAGCAAAGCAGCCAAGAATACTTTATCCAGCAAGGCTATGATTCAGAATGGAAGGAGAGAGAAAAAGTTTCCAGGACAGACAGAAACTGAAAGAATATGTGACCACCAAGCCAACCATGCAAGAAATATTAAGGGGGATACTGTAAGCGAAGAAAGATTCCAGGAGTAACATAGACCAGAAAGTAACAGAGACAATCTACAGAAACAGGGACTTTACAGGTAATACAATGGCACTAAATACATATCTTTCCATTGTTACTCTGAATGTAAATAGCCTGAATGCTACAATAAAAAGACACAGAGTATCAGATTGGATAAAAAAGCAGAACCCATCCATATGCTGTCTACAAGAGATGCATTTTGAACTTAAGACACCTCCAGAATGAAAGTGAAGGGATGGAGAACAATTTATCATGCTAATGGACCTCAAAAGAAAGCTGGGGTAGCAATCCCCACATCAAACAAATTAGATTTCAAAGCAAAGACTGTAGTAAAAGATGTAGAGGGACATTATATCATACTTAAAGGGTCTATCCAACAAGAAGACCTAACAATTATAACTATGCTTCGAACACGGGAGCAGCCAATTATATAAACCTATTAGTAACCAAAGTAAAGAAGCATATTGATAATAATACAGTAATCGTAGGAGACTTCAACACTCCACTCACAGCAATGGACAGATCATCTAAGCAGAAGATCAACAAAGAAACAAAAGCTTTAAATGGCACATTGGATCAGATGTCCATCCTAAAACAACAGAATATACACTCTTCTTGAGTACACATGGAACTTTCTCCAGAACAGATCACATACTGGGTCAACAATCAGGTATCAACTGATACAAAAGACTGAGATTACTCCCTGTATATTTTCAGACCACAATGCTTTGAAACTGAACTCAATCACAAGAAGAAATTTAGAAGGAACTCAAACACCTGGAGGCTAAAGAGCATCCTGCTAAAGAATAAATGGGTCAACCAGGAAAATAAAGAAAAACTTATGGGATACTGCAAAGGTGGTCCTAAGAGGGAAGTACATAGCCATCCAAGCCTCTCTCAAAAAATTAGAAAAATCCCAAATGCACAAGCTAACCTTACACCTAAAGGACCAGGAGAAAGAACAGCAAATAAAGCCTAAACCAAGTATGAGAAGGGAAATAATAAAGATTAAAGCAGAAATAAATGAAATAGAAACCAGAAAAACAGTAGAACAGATCAACAAAACTAGAAGCTGGTTCTTTGAAAGAATTAATAGGATAGAGAAACCTCTGGTCCGACTTATCCAAAAGAATAGAGAAAGGACCCAAATTAATAAAATCATGAATGAAAGGGGAGAGATCATGACTAATACCAAGGAAATACAGACAATTTTAAGAACATATTATGAGCAACTATATGCCAACAAATGGCAATCTGGAAGAAATGGATGCATTCCTGGAAACTTATAAACTACCAAAACTGAAACAGGAAGAAATAGACAACCTGAACAGACCAATAACCAGCAAGGAAATGGAAGCAGTAATCAAAAAGCCCTCATAAAAACAAACAAACAAACAAACAAACAAACAAAAACAAAAACAAAACTCCCATAAACGAGAGTCTAGGGCCAGATGGTTTCCCAGGAGAATTCTACCAAACATTTAAAGAAGAAATAATACTTATTCTACTGAACCTGTCTCAAAAAATAGAAATGGAAGGAAAATTTCCAAACCTGTTCTACAAGGCCAGCATTACCTTGATCCCCAAACCAGACAAAGACCCCATCAAAATGGAGAATTACAGACCAATATCCCTGATGAACTTGGATGCCAAAATACTCACCAACATCCTAGCCAGTAGGATCCAACAGTACATTAAAAGCAGTATTCACCATGACCAGGTGGGATTTATTCTTGGCATGCAAGGGTGGTTCAACATTTGCAAATCAATCACCGTGACAGAGCACTTTAATAAGGGAAAAGACAAGAACCATATGATCCTCTCAATAGAGGCAGAAAAAGCATTTGACAAAGTACAGCATCCTTTCTTGATTAAAACTCTTCAAAGATTAGGGATAGAGGGCATATGCCTCAATATCATAAAAGCCATCTATGAAAAGCCCACAGAAAATATCATTCTCAAACAGGAAAATAGAGGTTTTCCCTTAAGGTCAGGAACATGACAGGGATGCCCACTCTCACCACTATTGTTCAGCATAGTACTAGAAGTCCTAGCCTCAGCAATCAGACAACAAAAAGAAATGAAAGGTATCCATATTGGCAAAGAAGTCAAACTCTCTCTGTTTGCAGATGACATGATAATTTATGTGGCAAATCCAAAAAACTCCACCCCCAAATTGCTAGAACTCATACAGCAATTCAACAATGTGGCAGGATACAAAATCAATGCACAGAAATCAGTTGTATTTCTATACACTAATAATGTGACTGAAGAAAGAGAAATTAAGGAATCAATCCCATTCACAACTGCACCAAAAAACATAAGATACCAAGGAATAAACCTAAACAAAGAGGTAAAAGATTTGTACTCTAGAAACTACAGAACACTTATGAAAGAAATTGGGGAAGACACAAAGATATGGAAAAGTACCTCTTGGATTGCTCATGGATTCGAAGAATAAATGTTGTTAAAATGTCCATGCTGCCCAGAGAAATCTACACAATCAATGCAATCCCTATCAAAATATGATCAACATTTTTCACAGAGCTGGAACAAACAATCCTAAAATTTGTATGGAACCAGAAAAGACCTGGAATAGCCAGAGGAATGTTGAAAAAGAAAACTAAAGCTGGGAGCATCATAATGCCTGACTTGAAGCTATATTACAAAGCTGTAATCATCAAGACAGCATGGTACTGGCACAAAGCCAGATACAGACATCAGTGGAACAGAATAGAGAGCCCAGAAATTGACCCTCAACTCTATGGTCAACTAATCTTTGGTAAAGCAGGAAAGAATATCCAATGGAAAAAAGACAGTCTTTTCAATAAATGGTGCTGGGAAAATTGGACAGCCACATGCAGAAGAATGAAACTAGACCATTCTCTTACACCATACACAAAGATAAACTCAAAATGGATGAAAGACCTCAATATGAGACAGGAATCCATCAAAATCCTAGAGGAGAACACAGGCAGAAACCTCTTCGACCTTGGACAAAGCAACTTTTTGCAAGACACATCTCTAATGGCAAGGGAAACAAAAGCAAAAATGAACTTTTGGGACTTCATCAAGATAAAAAGCTTCTGCACAGCAAAGGAAATAATCAACAAAACTAAAAGGCAACCTACAGAATGGGAGAAGATATTTGCAAATGACCTATCTGATAAGGGGCTGGTATCCAAGATCTGTAAAGAACTTATCAAACTCAACACACAAAAAAACAAATAATCCAGTCAAGAAAGGGGCAGAAGACATGAACAGACCCTTCTCCAAAGAACATATACAAATGGCCAACAAACACATGAAAAAATGCTCCACATCACTTGCTGTCAGGGAAATACAAATCAAACCCACAATGAGATACCACCTTACACCAGTCAGGATGGCAAGAATTAACAAGACAGGGAACAACAAATATTGGCGAGGATGTGGAGAAGGGGGGACCCTCTTACACTGTTGGTGGGAATGCAAGCTGGCACAGCCATTCTGGAAAACAGTGTGGAGATTCCTCAGGACATTAAAAATAGAGCTACCCTATGACCCAGTAATTGCACTACTGGCTATTTACCCCAAAGATACAGATGTATTGAAAAGAAGGAGCACATGCACCCCAATGTCCATAGCAGCAATGTCCACAATAGCCAAACTGTGGAAGGAGCCAAGATGTCCTTCAACAGATGAAAGGATAAAGAAAATGTGGTTCATATATTCAGTGGAATATTACTCATCCATCAGGAAGGATGAATATCTACCATTTACATTGACATGGATGGAGGGTATTATGCTAAGTGAAATAAGTCAATCAGACAAATGCAATTATCATATTGTTTCACCCATATGTGGAACATAAGGAATAGTGTAGAGGACAAAAGGGGTGGGGGTGGGGGCAGATACTGAATGGAAAGAAATCAGAGAGGGAGACAAACCTTAGGACTCTGGCTAACAAACTGAGGGTTATGGAAAGGGAGGTGGGTTGGGGGATGGGGTAACTGGGAGATGGGCATTAAGGAGGGTACATGATGTGATGAGCACTGGGTGTTATACTGAACTGATGAATCATTGAACATTATATAAAAAACCAATGATGTACTATCCCTTGGCTCACTGAATTTAAATTAAAAAAAAAAAAAGAAAGGAATAGGTGCCATTAGGGGAAGCAGAGCAGGGCATAGGGGGAGTAGAGGCATTGAGGAGGGTGGGAGGTCAAGGCAGGCTTCAACGGTAGATGAGACTGGACCCAGTAGATGATACTGGTCCTAGAGGAGGGAAGGGTCAGCCACATGGGTTTCTGAGGAAGGATATTCCAGACAGAATAAATGGCTAGTGTGAAAGCCCTGAGATAAGCTTGTGCCTGGTGTCTCCAAGGACAAGTAGGATCCAGTCTGCTGGAGTGGAAGCAACACCAGAGAAGCCACATGGATCTTCCTTCCTGGTAAGACTGTCTCCTCATCTGAGTGTAATGGACACTAATGCAGGATGTCAGCAGGGGGTGGCATGGCATAATTTATGTCTGCTGTGCTGAGAATAGGCTCACGGGATAGGGGCAGGAGGAGCAGCCAGGAGGCCAGAGCATAACCCAGGTGAGAGGTGACAGCAGTTAGAAGCAGAATCTGATAAGGAAGAACGCAAGTGACACCAAAGTTTCTTATTGTTGATTTGTTTACATGAGCAGCTGGAGCTACCTTTATCTGACTAGGGGCAGGTGAAACAGTTTTATTTTTCACAATGTACCGACATGAGGATTTTTATTTTAGAAGCTGGAATTTTAGATGAGCACTAGATAATTATTCCCTAAAACCTCGGTCAATAGAGCTTCAGAGGCAATGGCTCTGTTTGTTCAGGTCCTAGACCTCCTTGGGGACTGAGACTTTAACTCCCACTCCTAAATGCAAATTTGGAAAAGCCTGCTGGCTGAACCAGAGTGGCTCTGCCTAAATTTTAGGGAGAGCCAGCTCAATACCAAAGGTCTGTGGGGCACCAGGCTCAGGTTCAGCCCAGTCACTCTGAGCAGCTCTGTGCTTTAGAGAACAATGGCTGAAACACAGGGGTGAACTCCAGCTACTGTGACTCTGAGTCTGAGCCTGGAATAGCAGGAAATCATGCCCAAGCAGACATGTGCCCACAAGCTTTCCAGCAGCCCTGGGGGGCACCAAGAAAGCCTCCAGTAGCCAGTTGATCAGGCACTGCTCTCTTTGTCTATCTACCATTCTCACTGCATGTATTCCATTTTGTTTTTATCTGCTTATCTGATTGGCAGAAATGACTGTTGTATCATTTTGCATTTTTATAATTCCTAGAGGGGTCTGAGCATCCCATGAGTACGGACTTATACTGAATCACTGCTATTTCTCTTACTGACTTTTTAATGCCTGCCTTATTCTTTTCTCTCTGGAGACAGTTCCCTGTGCTGTGTAACACACAGGGTGTAAACACAGGTCATGGTCATAGGATGGAGTCCTGCACTGGGCTCCCTGCTCAGCAGAGAGTCTGCTTCTCCCCCACCTCTGCCCCCCACTCGTGCTTGTGCTTGCTCTCTCTCTCTCTAGTGCTCTCTCTCTCTCAAATAAATAAATAAAATATTTTAAAAAAAGAAATTTTATTCTGACAGTGTGTGTTAGATGCATGGAGGAAAGAAGAAAGTAAAGGAGGAATATTGAGCTGGAAAGATACCCTAACAACAAACCACAAGGTGATGAGCAATTAACATGTAGGAAAAAAACCCAGACCACCACCATGCATTGTTTAGGGAGTGTCTGAGTGAATGTGAACACATCCTGTTAGGTAACAGACACAGTTCAAAATATAAATGGTACTATTTTATTAGTCTTTACACACTACAGCTCAGAATGTAATATAAAATACTAACCACTCAAACCTCAGCACTTACACACATTAACTGATGAATCTTAACACTTGGGAGTTCAGCAATTTCATGTCTGGCCACCTATGATAAACATTTGGGTCTTAATTACTGCTCTTATTATTTGGCTAATATGTAGCTGTTTTTCCTATTATGTTTGCTCTCAAGTTGTGATTTTTTTAAAAATATTCACATTAATCATCCACACTACCTCAAAGACCTCTATTCAGAGTGACAAATCTTTTTGTACAATCCATTCCTAGTCCTGCTCCCAAATCTGATCAATGTTTTTTGCTATTTTTGTGATATAATTATTATGCTTCTCTGTCTGGGGTTAGGAAATGGGTAAGAATGTGGTGAGCATGCTCATATAAGAGCAAAGGCCTTGGGGCACCTGGGTGGCTCAGTAGTTAAGCATCTGCCTTCGGCTCAGGTCATGATCCCAGGGTCCTGGGATCGAGCCCCGCATCGGGCTCCCTGCTCGGTGGGGAGCCTGCTTCTCTCTCTCCCACTCCCCCTGCTTGTGTTCCCTCTCTCACTGTGTCTCTCTGTCAAATAAATAAATAAAATCTTTTAAAAAATAAAAAAAGAGCAAAGGCCTTTTGAAAGAACAGGCCATCACCTAACTAGCCACACCTCTGTTGTCACACTACATAACACAGGAGAAGCCAATATATCTATGGCATAGCTGTAATAAAAGTAACTGACTGAGAGCCCAAAGAATGTAGGGTGAGAGAAGGAAAGATCTAGAGAAATAAACTAGTCATGAACCTCGGCCTAGCACTTTCTGAAACCACCAAGCAATATAAACCTTCCAACATATTACTAATAAGAACTCTTAAAAGATGACATAAATTTGAGTGGTCAGGGAAAGTTAAGGTCAGAACAAGGAAGGAATGCTCTCAAGTGAATTCTCTTTTAGTGTGCATTAAAGGCTTGTCTTACTGTATGGTTGGCCATTTGTTATCTTTGTGTGGGATCTTGGAGAGAGGCAGGGTTGTACCCAGACAATGTTTGTACAGCCAGGTAGCATGGGACATGCTCTGGCATAATGCATGGTGCCTTTGGCCAGGATGCCAGGTGGATCAGTGGTAGTTCAGCCCATGGAGCCATAAGCTGGACTGAAAATCTGGGAATGCAAGCCAAATGAGACATTGAAGCAGGGCCTGACCCAAACAAACACAGAGTGGAATTTGTGTTTGGTTTCCCCTTCACCTCCTCTTTTCAATTCCTACTTTAATAACCTCTAACCCTGAGTTCTCAAACCCTCCACACTTGTCCACTCCAGAGAACTTTTCATGATTCTTTACCACCCAACCAACTGGTATTTCTCCATGGCCTAGTTTCAGTCATTTGTCATGAAGAAAGTAAGCTAATACATTACCAGGGCAGGGCAACGAGCTTGTGGCATCTCCCTTATTGGAGGCATCACACAGTAGGACTTTTGACTTTGTACCAGACATATAGAAGTAGCATTGCAGGCAGGTGACCCTAGTATCCTCCAGATCAAACCCTTTAGGTGATTGCTTACTTTAACTCCACAGAAAGCTATTCAAAGATGTGTTGTGAAAAAGCATGTAAGTATAGTCATGAATGAAACAAAAGAATCAGGCAGATGTACAGGGACTAACTGGCCTCTGTGATTGACTAAAAAGAAAAAAAAACCACATTTTTGGTCAACAGTCAACAAGTAAAAGTTCAAATTTAAAACACGTGTTTTGGGAACCAAAGGCAAAATCACTGTTAGAGAAAATAATTTTTTTTTTCTAATCTGCCTTGGGTAAGGAAACAGCATCCAACTGCACATGGAAATCCTCATGGGATGAGGCTCATTTTGTTATATCCTGACTGCAGAAGGTGACTGATTCTCCTAGCTTTAGTTCTTTCTGCAAAGTAAGCGGCAATGCTGAGCTCAGAACCCCTGCTCCTGAGAACCTATCCCCTACACATTGGATTCCATGGTTTTCCCTCAGGCACAAATGGCTGTGAGGCTATTCTCCATTTTTGGTTCTGACGTTCCTGTTATTCACAAATTCTCTTTTGCCTTTACCTTTCTTACTCTCAGCTTTCCTCCTCTTTCACCGTCTAATTTATTCTTTTGTCATTTCCTTGAAGGAAAGAAGTCATCGAGCATCTGCCCTTTGATTATGGTAACTCCCTATTGACTCTGATGGGCCTTTCCTTATCTTTTCTTCTTACCATGTCCTTATTAGCTGTAACTAAATTTCAATATAGAAGTGTTTTATTTCTGCAGGATGTACAAACAACAATCTCTCCAACATCCCCTATAGGTTGCCAAGTACTCACACTAGTTTGCAAGTATGATAATTATTGTTTTTACTTTGACCTTGAATTTATTACAAAATATCCTGGACACTGAATGCTATTTAACTTAAAATATACTTCAGACTTTCTTTTGGTAAGAACTTTTTAAAACACTGTAATAGTAACAATAAAAAATTACGCAGAACATCTGCCTCTACTCATTAAAGATAAACTACTGAGGAATTATCTTCCTGCAATAAAACTAGAAAACAAACAAAATAAATGAAAGGTTTTTTTCAGAGATTGGACAACAGGCAGTGCAGGAAAGTAATCCCTGAGAGAAGAGAATCAAACAAGATAAGCCCTACAATTGTCTCAGCTTCCTTCCTGGAGGCAGTGTCTAGCCTGCAGCACAGGGAAATGGAACCTAAAGAGATCCCAGAGGACTGACTGAATTGAAAGAAAAAGATCATAGTGCGGGAAGCCAACACAGCAGAGTACTAAACTGGAAGGGCTCCAAAGAAAGAGTGCTTCAGAGATGTGTGGGACTCCCTGTCAGTCTGAGAACAATTAGTGCATGTATAAAATTAAATTACACAAGGTATGAGAAGAACTACCAGAAAGTAGAATATCGACACAACAGAACTCACTCAGGCAGATGGAGAGACTTTATAATACTTCTGGGCCAAGATCCCAGAAGACTCAGAAGAGTCCCACCTTAGTAGTGGGGTTAAAGTAACACTACAATAAAGTCTGCCTTATACACACCTAAAAAAAAAAAAAGAAAAACAAAACAAACTTTAAAACCAACCTATAAAAACATCCGCAGGAAATTTAACTCCTCACCAAAACAAAGTACAATGCTCTTAAAGGAATACAGTTAAATCCAGCATCCAACAACGTAAAATTTGCAATTGATACAAACAGGTACAATAATGAATCTCAATTAAAACAAATAAACCCAGAACTGACACAGATGATGTAATTAGCACACAAGAACATTAAAACACTGATTATAAATATTATAGAAATATTTTAAATACTTTTAATGATCTAAAGGAAAACATTATGAGAAGAGAAATGAGACATAAATGGAACATACAGAAATGAAATCCAATGTCTAAAATGAACAAATACACTGGATGAGATTAACAGCAGATTAAACACTACAAAAAGAAATTAGCTTAAAGACAGAGTAACAGACCCAGAAGAAAACACAAAAGAGAAAAAAATGACTGAAAAGGAGTCAAAAAAACTATCAATTACTTACTGGACAGTAACAAGCAATCTAACATATGTATAATTGGAGTACCAGAGGAGAGAAGTTGGGGAGAGACTGAAAAATATCATCACTATTTCACCCATCCTCCCACCTGCCTCCCCTCTGGTAGCCATCAGTTTGTTCTCTATATTCAAGAGTCTGGGGGTTTTTTTTTGGTTTTTTTTGTTGTTGTTTCTTTATTTATCTCCTCTTTCCTTTGTCTATTTATTTTGTTTTGTAAATGCCATGTATGAGTGAAATCATACGGTATTTGTCTTATTCTGACTGACTTATTTCACTTAGCATTATACTCTCTAGCCCCATCTATGTTGTTGCAAATAGCAAGGTTTCATTCCTTTTGTGACTGAGTAAAATTCCATTATACATATATATACACACACACACACACTACACACACACACACCATTTCTTCTTTATCCATTTATCTATCAACAACACTTGAGCTTCCATCATTTGGTTATTGTAAATGATGCTACAATAAACATAGGGGTGCATGTATCCCTTTGAATTACTGTTTTTGTATTCTTTGAGTAAATAGTACTGGAATTACTGGATCCAGGGTAGTTCTTTTTTTTTTTTCCAGGAAACTCCATACTGTTTTACACAGTGGCTGCACCAGTTTGCATTCCCATCAACAGTGCACAAAGGTTCCTTTTTCTTCACATCCTCACTAACACCTTTTGTTTCTTGTGTTAATTTTAGCCATTCCGACAGGTGTGAAGTGACATCTCATTGTGGTTTTGATTTGCATTTTCCTGATGATTAGTGATATAGAACCTCTTTTCCAATGTCTGTTGGCCATCTGGATGTCTTCTTTGGAGAAATGCCTGTTCATGTCTCCTGCCCATTTTTTAACTTGATGATGATGATGATGATGATGACTGGTGTTGAATCGTATCAGTTCTTTATATATTTTGGATACTAACCCTTTGTCAGATATGTCATTTGCAAATATCTTCTCCCATTCAGTAGGTTGTCTTTTAGTTTTGTTGATAGATCCTTTGATGTGCAGAAGCTTTATATTTTGATGTAGTTCCAATAGTTTATTTTTGTTTTTGTTTCCCTTAAAGAGTCATATCATTCCTTAATTTCACTTTCTGATACTTCATTATTAGTGTATAGAAATGCAATGGATTTCTGTATACTGATTTTGTATCCTGCAACTTTACTAAATTCATTTATTAGTTCTAGTATTTTTTGGGGGGGGGTGAAGTCTTTTGGGTTTTCTATGTATAGTGTCATGCCATCTGCAAATAGTGAAATTTCACTAATTCCTTACCAATTTCGATGCCTTTTATTTCTTATTCTTGCCTGATTGTGGCAGTTAGGATTTTCAGTACTATGTTGAATAAAGTGGTGAGAGTGGATATCCTTTTTTTGTTCCTGATCTTGGGGGAAAGCTCTGTTTTTCTCCATTAAGTATGATGTAAGCTGTGGATTTTCATATAAGGCCTTTATTATGTTGAGGTTTATTCCCTCTATGGATGTTGTACTTTGTCAGATGCTTTTTCTGCATCTACTGAATTAATCATATGGTTTTAATCCTTTCTCTTGTTGATCTAATGTATCATGTTGATTGATTTGCACATATTGGACCACATTTGCATGCCAGGAATAAATTCCACTTGATTGGTGAATTTTTTTAAGTACCACTGAATTCAGTTGCTAGTATTTTGTTGAAGATTTCGGCATTTATGTTCATCAGAGATACTGGCATATAGTTCTCTTTTTCTTTAGTGTCTTTTTCTGGTGTTGGTATCAGGGTAATGCTGGCCTCATAGAATGACTTTGGAAGCTTTCCTTCCTTCTCTAGTTTTTTGGAATAATTTGAGAATAAGTATTAATTCTTCCTTAAATGTTTGGTAGAAATCACTTGTGAAGCTGTCTGGTCCTGGTCTTTTGTTTGGAGTTTATTACTGATTCAATTTCACTGCTGGTAATTGGCTGTTCAAATTTTCTATTTCATCCTGCTTCAGTTTTGGGAGGTTGTATATTTCTAGGAATTTATCCATTTCTTCTAGGTTGTCCAATTTGTTGGTATGTAATTTTTCATAATGTTCTCTTATAATCCTTTGTATTTCTGTGGTGTCAGTCATTATTTCTTCTCTTTCATTTCTGATTTTGTCCTCTCTCTCTTTTATTTATCAATTTTTTTTTTATTTTTTCAAAGAACCAGCTCATTGTTCATTGATCTGTTCTATTGTGGGTTTTTTTGGTTTTTATTTCATTTATTTCAGCTCTAATCCTTATTATTTCCTTCCTTCTACTGGCTTTGAGTTTTGTCTCTTGTTCTTTTTCTCACTCCTTTATGGGTAAGACTAGGCTGTTTATTTGAGGTTTTTCTTGTTTCTTAAAATAGGCCTGTATTGCTATAAACTTCCCTCTTAGAACAGTTTTTGTGCATCCCAAAGATTTTGGAACTTTATGTTTTCATTTTAATTTGTCTGCATATTTTTTTAAAGATTTTATTTATTTGACACAGAGAGAAAGAGAGGCCATAAGCAGGGGGAGCAGAAGAGGGAAAGAGAAGCAGGCTCTCCACTGAGCAGAGAGCCTGATGTGGGGTTCAATTCCCAGGACTCCGGGATCATGACCTGAGCAGAAGGCAGATGCTTAGCCAATTGAGCCACCCAGGTGCCCCTGCATGTATTTTTTCAATTTCCTTTTTAATTTCTTGGTTTACCCATGCATTGTTTAGTAGCATGTTGTTTAACCTCCATGTATTTGTGTCTTTCCAGATTTTTTCTTGTGATTGATTTCTAGTTTCATAGCATTGTGGTTGGAAAAGATGCATGGTAGGACTTCAATCTTTTTTAATTTCTTGAGACTTGTTTTGTGGTAATGGCCAAAGTTTTTTTTCAAATCTTTTGGAAACTGCAAATCCAGAGATGCAAGAAACTCAACCAAACCCAAGCAGAAGGAACAAAGAAAACCACTTTTTGTTTTTGTTTTAAAATATCTTTAAATAATTTCACTGCTTAAAGCAAAAATAGTAACCCTAGGGCACCAGGCTGGCTCAGTCCATAGAGCATGTGACTCTTGATCTTGAGGTCATCAGTTCAAGCCCCATGTTGGGTATAGAGATTACTAAAAGAGAGAGAGAGAGAGAGAACCCTGTTTTGTGGAAATTATAAGATATGGAGAAGCAAACTGAATAACAAAAGAAGCCAAAGGACAGGAGGGGAAGATGGAAGCGTGATGTCATAAGGTCCTTACACTTTACATAAATTGATATATTATTTGAAGGTTGACTGTGATGACTTAAAATATATGTTGCAAACTGTAAAACAACAACTAAAAAAGAAGATATAGTTAATATGCCAACAGTGTAGAAAAATCTCTAACCAAACAGAACAAGAAAACAAAATAAAGAACACACAAATTACCAATATGAGGAAAGGGAAGTTATCACTATGAATCTTATAGACATTAAAATGATAACAAAGGAATATCATAAACAACTTTATGCTAATAAGCTTGGCAGCTTACATAGAATGGACATATTCTTTGAAAGACATAAACTACCAAAGCTCATTCAAGAAAAAGATAGGCTGAATAACGTTGCACCTATTTTAAATACTGAATCTGCAGATAAAGTCATTGCACAAAGAAAATGCAGGCACTGATAGCTTTATTGGTGGATTCTACAAAACATTTTGGGAGGAAATAATATCAATTTTATGCCAGTGCAGAAACCAATGCTACCAATACCAAAACCAACAAAGATTTTAAAAGAAAAAAAAAATACCAATAAGCCTCATGAAAAGATCTATAAAAATACTTAACAAAATATTAGCAAATCAAACCCAACAATGTATATATTGTGACCAAATGGGGTTGTATCAGAAATGCAAGGTTGGTATAACATTCAAACATTAATTAATGCAACTTACCATATTAACAAATTAAAACAACAACAACATAGGTTTAGATATAGAAAAAATTGAAAACATTCAATACCCATTCATGAAAGAAACTCAGCAAGTGAGCAGTTGGTGGGAACTTCTTTGTCCTCATAAAGGACATGTACAAAGAAAATCTAGAGGTAACATCATATTTAATAGCAAAAGAATAAATGCTTTCCTCCTAAGATAATGAATATGGCAAAAATGCCTGCTCTCACAACTTCTAATTAACATTGTACTAGTGGTCTTAAACAGTGCCAATAGACAAACAAAAAACAAAAGGTAAACAACAGGAAGGAAGAAATCTGTCTTTGTTTGCAGATGGCATAATTGTCCATGTAGGACATTCCAAAGAATCCACAAAAAAGCTACTAGAACTATTGACTTTAGCAAGGCCACAGGATATGTCATTATACAAAAATTAACTGTATCTCTATATATGAGCAATGAACATTTAGAAGTTTAAATTCAAGAAAAAATATCTTTACTATTGGCATAGACAAATATAAAATGCTTAGAGATAAATCTAACAAAAGAAGTACAGGTCTTGTACACAGAAAACTACAAAATACCACTGAGAAAAGTTTTTTAAGGTTTGTATTCATGGAGACTTATACCATGTTCATGAATCACAGATCTCACTATTAAGATGTCAATCCTCCCCTAATTGATCTATAGATTCAATACAATTCTAATCAAATCTCAGCCAGTATTTTTTTAATTCTAAAATTTGTTTGGAAGTGCAAAGGACCTAAAATAGCCAAAACAAGTTTAAAAAAGAGCAAAGTTAGAGAAAGTGTACTACCCAATTTTAAGACAGCAAAACTAAAATAGCTAAGACTGGAAATGGCATAAAAATAAATATGTAGATAAATAAAATAAAAAGCCCAGCAATGGACCACACATGTTTAATTGATCCTTGATATAGGAACCGAGGTAATACAATAGGCAAAAGACAGTCTTTTCTAGAAATGGTAATAGAAAAATTAGATATCCATAAGGAAACAAAATGAACTTCAACCCTATAAAGTAACATATAAAAAATTAACTTGAGCTCGATTATAGACCTCAATATAAGAGTTACCTCTATAAAACTACTTAAGAAAATCCAAGAGAAAAGCATCATGAATATAAGTTGGCCAAGGATTTTGTAGAAAGGATACAAAAAGCAAGAGTCATACTAAAAAACATTGATAAATTGCACTTCATCAAAATTTAAATGTTTAATTGTACACTTTAAAGGAGTAAATTCTGTGGTACGTGAATTTTATCTCAAGAAAGCTATTACCAAAAATATACAACTTTTTGTTGTTCGAAAGATACTTTAAGAAAATATGTAATCCAGAGAAAATATTTGCAAAATGTGTATCTATTAAAGGATTTGTATCTTGAATATATAAAGAACACTTACAACTCATTAATAGGAAGAGAAACAACTCCAAAAAAACTAATACAATGCTTGAAAAGACTCTTCACCAAAGAAGATATGAAAAAGAAGAAAATATGGAAGTGTAAATAAACATAGTAAAAGATACTCATTAGAAAATGCAGATTAAAACCACAATAAAATATCAACCTCACTCCTACTAGAATGGTTAAAATTTCAAAGACAGACAAAAACAAATGTTGGCAAGGATGCTAAGCAACTAAATTTCTCATACACTGACTATGAGAATGAAAATGGTACAGACAGTTTGGAAAACACTTTAGCAGTATCTTACAAAATTAAAAAGGAACCATAATCCCAGAAATTAGATGTTTATGTATTTGCCAGAAGAAATGAAAACATATCCCACTACACATGCGTGAAATATTGCTTAGAGAAATTTTTACAGTTTTATTCAAAATAGCTGAAAACAGGAAACAACCCAAATGTTTATCAACCAGTGAATAAACACATTGAGATACATTCATTCAAGGAAATACTAATAAGTAATAAGGAACAAAAAGGATACATATAACAACATGGATTAATCTTATAAGCATTAAGCTAAGTAAAAGAAACTACAGTCAAAGTAACTATATGCTTCATAATTCCATTATGGTTGTTGCCATTGGGGTTGTCAGTAGTTGCCAAGGGCCCTAAGTAGGGGAAGGAATTGACTGAAAAGGAGCAGGAAGGAACTTTTTGGATTGATATAAATATTTTGTATTTTAATTGTGGTTGTAGTTATGCATTGTATATGTCTGTCAAAATTCATTGAACTTAAAATGGATGAATTTGATTGAATAATAATTATATATCAATAAAGCTGATTAAATTTATTCATACCCTCACTATGCTACCACTGTTTTCATTTCTGCTTTTGAAAATTATCTCCCAAACTGAAAAGAATGGCTGACAGTAACGTGACTAGGAATTTTATATGCCAGTAGGACATAGGTTGAGAAGACTTATATTAAAAAAAAAAAGTAATTATAAAAAAGTCTGTTGTCCAGTTTTGGATAAGATGGAATAGCCCTATTCCTTCCAGGTCCTCCCTTTTACAACTAAAAAGCACTAAGCAAAACAGAATAACAAAAAGCATAGGAAGACTGAACAGTGGGAAGAAGAAGATGGACTACCCAGGGATCTCAGAACTTAAGGAATAACATGTGGTGAGTTCCCAGGGTTTCCTTATTGCTTCCCATACACCCTGGACCAAAAACCACAGAAGCCTCCAACCCAGAACTGTCAATAGTCACAGAAAAAAAAAAGGCGGGGGGGGGGGGGAACTTCCAATAAAATCCTATTATCTCTAAACAAAGTCGAAGAAAACGGAGACAAAAATAGAAAACATTTTTGGCAATATCCACTGTACTGAAACCAAAAGTAAATGTAAAAACTGCCCCTCACCTACTGCAGTTTCAGCAAGACTAAGTAAGAAGTTGGTCTTTCCCTCCATCCTTTTGGCCTATGGAAGCAAGGCTCAGTGTTCCAATTCTCCTGCAGGGTCAGTATGGTTGAGCAGAGAGATAATCTTCCATCTTTATCTGACAGAAGCAGTTAGTATGGCTATTCCCCTTCCAAAGTAGTGTCAGGTAGTGTCAAGGTAGAATCAGTGGGGTCTGGCATCAAACTGAACCACCATTTCCATCCAGTAGCACCTACTGGCTACATTTTTGCTAAAATGATGTTGGCAGGATCCATGGTACGTCTCAACAGGGGAATTGCTCACTAAAAACAAGAAAGTTAAATAGGATCCAGAGTCTCATAATATAATATCCAAAATATCCCGGATACATACCAACTCATGTCCATTTTAGCTTTAGCTGTACTTCCAGGGTGCTGCCTGCACAGAGGACCTACCAGCCTGCACCACACCTTAGCTCCATCCACCCTTTCAGTGCACTCTGGTCCTGGAACACCATGGTTTACATACACTTTAGCTATCCTGTCAAGGCATCCTCTGTGTGTAGACCTCAGGTCGCCCTGGAATGCACTCATTTTAGTTTACTATCCTGCTAGGGCAACCTCTGCAGAGAGCTCAGGGACCTCCCAGCCCTGACACTGTATCAGCTCCAGTTGACCCACCAAGGCACCCCCATAGAGCATAGAGCACCCCAGGACACCCCAGACTGCATCCACTTCATCTTTAGCTATCCTGACAGGGTGCCCACTAGGTGGAAAGCTCAGGACACCCAGCCTATGCCAGTCACAGCTCCAGCCAGCCAGCAAAAGTCACCAAGTACACAATCTACATAGGGGATGACCACACACAAGACCATTCCTTCAAGGTTAGGAAAAGTGGCTATTCCACCTAATCCATAGAAACAAAAACAGAAAGTCAAGCAAAATGGGGAGACAGATTAATATGCTCCAAAAGAAAAAGGTCTCAGAAAAAAAATGAAACAGAGATAAACAATATGCCTGATAAAGAATTTAAAGTAAGAATCATAAAGATACTCACTGGGATGCAAAGAAGAGTGGAAAAACTCAGGGAAACTTTCAATAAAGAGTTCTAATTATAAAAAAGAACCAATTAGAGTTAAAAAACACAATAACTGATATAAAAAACATACTAGAGGGAATCAATAGTAGATTAGAGGATGGAGAAGAATGTATCAACAATCTGGGAGAGAGGGTCATGAAAAGCACCTGAACTGCAAAAAGAGAATTTTTTAAAAATGAGGATAGGTTGGGAGCCTGGGTGGCACAGTTGGTTAAGCATCTGCCTTGGGCTCGGATCATGGTCCTGGGATTGAGCCCCGCATTGAGCTCTCTGCTCAGTGGGGAACCTTCTTCTCCTTCTCCCTCTGCCTGCCTCTCTGCCTACTTGTGCTTTCTCTCTCTGTCAAATAAGTAAATAAAATCTTTAAAAATAATAATAAAATAAAAATGAGGATAGGTTAAGGGGTCTCTTGGACAACATCAAGCAACAAACATTTGAAATATATAGGTCCTGGAAAAAGAGAGAACGGGTTAGAATACTTATTTGAAGAAATAATAGCTGAAATTTTCCCTAACCTAGGAAGGGATGTAGACATCCAGGTCCAAAAAGCACAGAGAGTTCCAAACAAGGTGAACACAAGAAGGCCTACAACATGATATATAATAATTAAAATGTCAAAGGCTGAAGTTAAAGAGAGAATTTTAAAAACAGCAAGAGAGAATAAAAAAGTTACCCACAAGGGAAAACCTGAGGCTATCACCTAATTCTTCAGCAGAAACTTTGCAGGCCAGAAATAGAATGGTATGATATATTTAAAGGGCTAAAAGGCAAAAAAACCCTTGTAACTATGAGTACTCTACCCAGCAAGATTACCATTCAGATTTGAAGGAGAGATAGATTCCTAAATAAACAAAAAAATAAAACAGTTTATCACAACTAAACCAGCCTTACAAGAAATGTTACAAGGACTTCTTTTTTTTTTTTTTTTAAGATTTTATTTATTTATTTGAGAGAGAGAGAATGAGAGACAGAGAGCATGAGAGGGAGGAGGGTCAGAGGGAGAAGCAGACTCCCTGCCGAGCAGGGAGCCCGACGCGGGACTCGATCCCGAGACTCCAGGATCATGACCTGAGCCGAAGGCAGTCGCTTAACCAACTGAGCCACCCAGGCGCCCCTACAAGGACTTCTTTAAATGGAAAAGAAATGGTTATAATTAGACATAAGAAAATTATGAATAAAAATATGTAAAATATGACAGCACATACATAAAATGTGAAGGAGAGAATTTTAAAAAGCAAAGGAAAAGAAAAAGAAAAAACAAGTTTTGTCTCTTTTTGTTTTTTTAAAGAATGTGTTTGAACTTAAATGACCACCAAATTAATATAGACTTCTATTTTCTTAGGATGTTGTGTGTGTGTATATATATATCATGGTAACCACAAACCCAAACCATAAGACAGATGCACAGAAAGTAAAGAGAAAGAAAGCTAAACATAATACTACAGAAACTCATCAATCACAAAGAAAGATAGCAAGAGAAGAAGGAACAAAGAAGAACTACAAAAACAACCATAAAACAAATAACAAAACTGCAATAAGTATACACTTATCAATAATTAGTTTAAATGAGAATAGCCTAAATATGGCAATTACAGCATTATTCACCAGAGCTACAATCAAAAGACACAGGGTGGTAGGATAGATTAAAAAAAAAAAAAAAAAAAAGACCCACCTATAAAAGACTCATCTCAGACCTAATGATGCATACAAATAGAAAGTAAAGGGATGGAAAAACTTTTACCGTGCAAATGGAAGACAAAGAAAAGAAAAGAAAAGAAAAGAAAAGAAAGGAACAGAAAAGAAAAGAAAGCCAGGGTAGCGATAATATCCAACAAAATAGATCTTAAATCAAAAGACTGCAAAAACCTGAAGGTAAATGGGCTAAATGCCCCAATCAAAAGACACAGGCTATCAGATTGGATTAAAAAAAAAAAAAAAGACCCATCAATATGCTGTCTGCAAGAGACTCATTTTAGACCCAAAGACACCCCCATATTGAAAGTGAGGGGGTGGAAAACCATTTACCATGTTAATGGACATCAAAAGAAAGCTGGGGTGGCAATTCTTATTTCAGACAAATTAGATTTTAAACCAAAGGTTATAATAAGTGATGAGGAAGGACACTATATCCTACTTAAAGGGTCTATCCAACAAGAAGATCTAACAATTTTAAATATCTATGCTGCTAACAAGGGAGCAGCCAATTATATAAGCCAATTAATAACAAAATCAAAGGAACACATCAACAATAATACAATAATAATAGGGGAACAAGTGTTGGGGAGGATTTGGAGAAATTGAAACCCATGTACACTGTTGTTGGGAGTGTAAAATGGTGTAGCTGCTATGGAAAACACTATGGAAGTTCCTCAAAAAATTAAAAGTAGAACTACCATGTTATCTGGTAATCCTACTTTGTGTCATATATCCAAAAAAATTGAAATTATATTCCCAAAATGATTTTTGCTCTCCCTTGTTTATTACAGCATATTCACCATAGCTACAGAGTGGGAACAATTGGAATGTTTATCAACAGATGAATGGGTACAGAAAATGTGGTATACACATACAATGGAATATTATTCTGCCTTACACAAAAGAGAAGGAAATCCTGCCATATGAGACAACATGGGTGAACCTTGAAAACATGCTAAGAGAAATAATAAGATGTAGGAGGACACATACTACATGATACCATTTACATGAGGAACCTAAAATAGTTAAACATTATAATAGAAACAGAGAATATACTGATGGTTGCCAGGGGCTGGGGAAAAAGGAAAACAAGTTGCTGTTCAACTGGTATAAATTCTCAATTATACAAGATGAGTAAGTTCTAGAGACTGCCGTACAACATTGTGCCTATAATTAACAACACTGAAGTTAATGCCACATCTACAAAATGAAGGATAAAAATCATACGATCCTCTCAAGAGACGTAGAAAAAGCATTTGACAAAATTCAACATCTATTCATGATAGATGAAGTTAACTGAAGTTAACACTGAAGCACTTAAAAATTTGTTTAGAGCATAGATTTTATGTTAAGCATTCTTACCACAATAAAAATACATAAATTAAAAAAAAAAGACTGCGACAAAAGACAAAGAAAGGTATTACATAATGATAAAGGGATCAAAAGGATATAACAATGGTAAATATCTACACACCCAACTCTGGTGCACCTAAATACATAAAGCAAATATTAATAGACATAAAAAGAGAAATTGATGATAATAATAGGAAACTTTAACACCCTACTTACATCAATGGACAGATCATCCAGGCAGAAAAGCAACAAGGAAATAGTGTCTCTGAATGACACATTGAACCAGATGGACAAAACGTATAGAACATTCCATCCAAAACAATGGAATACACATTCTTTGCAAGTGCACATGGAATATTATCCAGAACAGATCACATATTAGACTACAAAACAAGTCTCAATAAATTTAAGAAGACTGAAATCATACCATGCCCTTTTTCTGATCACAATGTTATGAGTAGAAATAAGTCGTAAGAAAAAAACTGGAAAAAAACATAAACATGTGGAAGCTAAACAACATGATACTAAACAACCAATTGGTCAATGAAGCAATCAAAGAAAGAGATTTAAAAATACATGGAGACAAATGAAAATGAAAACACAATGGTTCAAAATCTTTGGGACACAACAAAAGCAGTTCTAAGAGGAAAATATATGGCAATACAGGCCTCCCTCAAGAAACAAGAAAAAGCTTAAATAAACAATTTTACCTTACAATTAAAGGGACTAGGAAAAAGAACAAATAAAACTCCAAACCAATAGAAGGAAGGAAATAATTAAGACCAAAGAAGAAATGAATGACATAGAGACTAAAAACCCAATAGAAAAAAATCAATGAAAGCAATAGCTGGTTCTTTGAGAAGATAAACAAAATTGATAACCCCTTAGCCAGACATCAAGAGAGAAAGGACCCAAATAAATAAAATCAGAACTCAGAGAGGAGAAGTAACAGCTGATACTACACAAATACAAAAAATTATAAAATACTATGAAAAATTATATGCCAACAGATTGAGCAACCTAGAAGAAATGGATAAAGTCCTAGAAACATACAAACTTCCAAAACTGAATTAGGAAGAAACAGAGAACCTGAACAAACTGAATACAAGCAACAAAATTGAATTGGTAATCAAAAAACTACCAAAAGAAGAAAAAAAAAGTCCAGCACCAGATGGATTCACAGGTGAGTTCTACCAAATATTTAAAGAAGAGTTAATATCTACTCTCTTAAAACTAGTCCAAAAAATAAAGAAGGAAGGAAAGCTATCAAATATATGCTATGAGGCCAGAATTACCCTGATACCAAAACCAGACAAAGAATCTACTAAAAAAGAAAACTACAGGCTGGTATCTCTGATGAACATAGATGCAAAATCCTAAACAAAATATTATTAAGCCACATACAATACTTTGAAAAGATCATTCACCATGATCAAGTGGGATTTATTCCAAGAATGCAAGGATGATTCAACATTCACAAATCAATCAACATGATATGCCACAGCTACAAAATGAAGGATAAAAATATGATCCTCTCAATAGATGTAGAAAAAGCATTTGACAAAATTCAACATCTATTCATGATAAAAACTCTGAATAAAGTGTGGTTAGAAGGAACACATCTCAACATAATAAAGGTCATAAATGAAAAACCCATAGGTAACATTATACTCAATGGTGAAAAACTGAGATCTTTTCCTCTAAGATCATGAAGAATACAAGGATGTTCACTCTTGCCACTTTTATTCAACGTAGTACTGGAAGTTCTAGCTCCAGTAATCAGACCAGAAAAAGATATGAGGCATCCATATTGGCAAAGAAGAAGTTAAACTGTCATAATTCACAGGTGACATGATACTGTATGTAAAAAATCCTAAAGAGGCCACCAAAAAACTAGTAGGACTGATAAATGAATTCAGTAAAGTTGCAGGATACAAAATCAATGTACAGAAAACTGTTGCATTCCTATACACTAATAACGAAGCAGCAGAAATGAAATTAAGAAATCAATCCCATGTATAATGCACCAAAAACAATAAAATATGGAGGAATAAACTTAACCAAAGAGGTGAAAGACCTGTACTATGAAAATTATAAAACACTGATGACAAATTTAAGACAATGCAAAGAAATGAAAAGACATTCCATGCTCATGGATCAGAAGAACAAATATTGTTAAAGTGTCTATACTACCCAAAGCAATCGATACACTTAATATAATCCCTATCAAAATGCCAACAGCCTTTTTCACAGAACTAGAACAAACAATCCTAAAATTTGCATGGAACCACAAAAGATCTCAAATAGCAAAGCAATATTAAAAAAGAAGAACAAAACTGGAGGTATCACAATTCCAAATTTCGAGATATACCAGAAAGCTGTAGTAACCAAAACAGTATGATGCTCCACAAAAATAGACACATAGGTCAATGGAACAAAATAGAGAGCCCAGAAATAAAATCATGTTTATATGATCAATTAATCTATTACATAAGAGGTGAGAATATACAATGCAGAAAAGATAGTTTCTTCAATAGCTGGTGCTGGGAAAACTGGACAGGTACATGTAAAAGAATAAAACTGGACCACATTTTAATATCATATAAAAAATAAACTGAAAATGGATTAAAAACTAAATGTAAGCTGTGGAACCATAAAAATCCTAGAAAAGGACACAAGTAGTAATTTCCCTGACATCAGTCATAGCAACATTTTTCTAGATACATCTCTTAAGGCAAGAGAAACAACAGCAAAAATAAGCTATTAAGACTACATCAAAATAAAAGGCTCTTGAACACTGAAGAAAACCATCAACAAAACCAATAGACAACCTACTGAAATGGAGAAGTTTTTGTAAATTATATATCTGATAAGAGGTTAATATCCAAAATATATAAAGAACTGATACAACTCAACACCAAAAAACCTTAGCTGAAGCCAAGAGTGCAATGCTTAACCTACTGCACCATCCAGGCACCCTAAAGCTACGTTTTTGTTTTTGTTTTAAAATAACCAAATGGAATATATAGAACTGAAAAAATACAGTAAATGAAATTCTACAGGCACTGAATGGACTCAATAGTACAGTGGAGATGAGAGATAGAATCAGGGAACTTGAGTAACATATCAGAAGTATTTACCCAATCTGAGCAGAGAAATAATAAACTGAAAAATAAAATATGACTCTAGGAACCATAGTCTCTCATAATTATAGGTTAATAACAAAGAACCAATATTTCTATCATTGGAGTCCCAGAAGAAAAGGAGAGTGGGACTGAAAAAGTATTTAAGGAAATAATGTCCCAAACTTGACAAATTTGGTAAAAAATATATAGCTATACATTAAAGAAGCTGAGAGAACCCAAATAGGATAAATCCAAAGAAATCTATGCCAAGATGTATCATAATTAACTTTAAGAAAACTTAAGGCCAAGAAAAAATATTGAAAGCAGCTAGAGAGAAATGACATTAATAATAAAACACCAATTCAAATGACAGATTTCTTATCTGAAACCATAAATGCCAGAAGGAAGCAGCACTACCAAAAGAATTATCAACCATGAATTCTACACCTAATGAAAAGATTCTTTAGGAATGAAGAGGAAATAAAGCCATTCTCAGATAAAGGAAAACTAAGAGAATTTGTTGCTGGCAAACTTTAGCCTTAAGGAAAAGCTAAAGAAAAGTCTCTAAACAGAAAAGAAATCATAACAGAAGAAGACCTGAGGCTTCAGAAATGAAAGATAAGCACCGAAATGGGTAAATAGACTAACCTACTTTGCATTAATTTCTAAAATTATATCTGATAGCTGAAGCAAAAATTAAAATACCATCTGATGTGGTATCCAATGTGTAAAGAAAATACTTTAAGGAATTATATTTTAAAAGCAGAGAGGGTAAAGGGACTTAAATGGAAGGAGAGTTTCACTCAAGAATTAAAATGTTGATACCAGAAGCCTGCAAAAAGTCAGATATATATACACATATATAGTAAAACTCTAAGCAACCACTAAAAAACTATACAAAGTGATACACTCAAAACACCACCAAAACAAACAAACAAACAAACAAACAAACAAACAAACAAAGTAACCCACATTATGGTAAGAAAAGGGGAAACAAGAAACACAGGAAATAGAAAACAAATGACAGTCTGAAGTCCAAATATATATATTTACCTTAAATATAAATAGTTCTAAATACACCAATAAAAAGACAGAGATTGTCAGAGTAGATAAAAATAATTCAATAACATGCTATCTACAAGAAACTCAATCAAAAATAATACAGGTAGGTAGAAAGTAAAAGGATGGAAAAAATATACTGTGTAGACATTGATTTTTTTAAAATCAGGCATGACTATTAATATTAGATAAAGTAGACTTCTGAGTAAAAAAAAAAAAAAGAAAATTACTAGAGAAAAAGAGGGAAATCCATAACAATAAAAGGATCAATTTACCAGGAAAGACATAACAGTCCTATACGTGCATGCACCTTCAAACAAGAGAGCCTCAAAACATTAATAAGTAAAAACTGACAGACCTGAAGGAGAAATAGTTGGGAGACTTCAACATCTCACTCTCAGGAATTGATAAAACTACCAGACAGAAAATCAACAAGGATGTAGAAGAAATGAACAACACAATAAACCAACAGGATCTAATTTACCTATATGCTATCTATCCACCAACAGCATTTTGAAAGCATTTGTGAAACATTCACCAAAATGGGGCATATCTTGGACCATAAAATTAACTGCACAAAATTAATCAGTAACAGAAAAACAACAGGAAAATTTTCAAACACTTGGAAATTAACACAATTCTAAATTATCCATGGGTCAAAGAAGAAATATCAAAAGAGAGGCAGCAGGGTGGCTCAGTCTTTAAGCGTCTGCCTTCAGCTCAGGTCATGATCCCAGCATCCTGGGATCAAGCCCCACATCTGGTTCCCTGCTCAGCGGGAACCCACATGGGGTTCCCTGCTCAGTGGGGAGCCTGCTTCTCCCTCTCCAGCTCCCCCTGCTTGTGTTCCCTCTCTCGCTGTCTCTTCCTGTCAAATAAATAATTAAAATCTTTTTAAAAATATCAAAAGAAAATTTAAAACACAGAATGAGTGAAAATGAAAATACAACATATCAAAATATGTGGGATGGAGCTAAAGCAGTGCTGAGAGGGAAACCTATAGCATTAAATACTTATAATAGAAAGGAAGGTCTCAAATCAATCACTGATATTCCTACCTCAAGAAACTAGAAAAGAAAGAGCAAAATAATCCAAAGCAAACAGAAGGAAGGAAATCATGTAAACAAGAGCAGAAACTAATGAAATTAAAAGAAATTTATAGACAAATCAATAAAACAAAATGCTGGTTCTTTGAAAAAAATCAGTAATACTAATATCCTTCAAATACAAATCAAAACCACGATGAGATTCCACCTCAAACCTGTCAGAATAGCTAAAATTAACAACACAAAAAACAACAGGCCACACCAAAATTCAGCAACCACCACCCTGATCAGTCAGCAGCCATCAACACTGAAGCAAGACCCTCCACTAGCAAAAAGACTATGACTCACTGAAAGTTCAGATGTTTACCAGTTTTTAGCAATACAGTATTTTTAAATTAAGGTATTCACATTGTTTTTTTCAGGCATAATGCTATTGCACACTTAATAGACTACAGTACAGGGTAAACATAACTTTTATATGCATTGGGAAACCAAAGATTTCATTTGGTTAATTTTATTGCTATAGTAGCTTTATTGTGGTGGATCCACGATATCTCTGAGGTATGCCTGTATAAAAGCAATATATGCCATAAACAAGTGGGAATTATGCCACATATGTAAGTCTAACTCAACATTCAAAAATCAGATAATGTAATCCACCACATCAACACATTAAGAAGAGTCTTATGATTATATTAATCAATGCAAAAAAAAAAAAAGCATTTAACAAAAATCCAACACCCATCATGATAAAAATTCCCAGCAAATTAGGAATAGAGGGGAACTTCCTCAACTTGATAAAGAGCATCTAAAAAAAAAACCTACAGCTAACATCATAATAGTAAAAGACAGAATGCTTTCCTCCTAGATTGAAAACAAACCAAACACGTCTGTTCTCACTAGTCTTATTTATTGTAGTAATGGGAGCTCTATCTAGCCAGACAATAAACCAAAAATAATAGTAAAAATATAAAGATTAGAAAGAAACAAATAAACTTCCCTATTGACAGATGACATGATTATCTATGTAGAAAATTCCAAGGAATCTACAAAAACAAAACAAACAACAACAAAATGTCCTAGAATAAGAAGTGAGTTCAGCAAGATTGTACAATGCAAAATCAACACACAAAAGTCAATCACATTTCTATATAGTAGCAATGAATATGTGGAAACCAAAATTAAAAGCACAATACCATTTATAGTTTCTTTAGGGAAAATCAAATGCTTAGGTATAAATCTAAACAAAACAATTATGTGATATATATCCCGAAAATTACAAAATCCTGATGAAAGAAATAAAAAATGACCTAAGGAAATATAGAGACACACTGAGTTCAAGGATCAGAAGACTCAACACAGTAAAAACATCAAGTCTCCCCAGACTGATGTATCAGTGCAATGTAATTCCTACCAAAATCAGCAAGATTTTTTTATAGAGGTAGACAAACTTATTCTAAAATCTAGAAGAAAACACACAGGACCTAAAATAGCTAAAACAATTTTGAAAGAGAAAATTAAGTAGAGGAAATTACTCTGTCTAGTGTTAAGGTTTATATATAACTACAAAAATGAAGACAATATAATAATGGTGGAGAAACAGATAAATAAATCAATGGAAGGGAATAATAGAAAAACCAGAAATAAGACTCACACAAATGATTTTTTAAAAGGTATAAGTTCTGGGGTGCCTGGGATCAAGCCCCTCATTGGGCTCCCTGCTTTAGTGAAGAGCCTGTTTCTCCCTCTCCCACTCCCCCATTTGTGTTCCCTCTCTTGCTGCCTCTCTGTCAAATAAATAAATAAAATCTTTTTTAAAAATTAAAAATAAATAATAAAAATAAATAAAAATAAAAGGTGTAAGTGCAATTCAGTGGAAGAAACACAACTTTTCGAAATGCTGCTGGAATAATTGGGCATCTATAAATAAAATAATAATCTTCAATCAAAACTACATATCTTACTAAAATTAACTCAAAATTAACCACAAATTTAAATTTAAATTTAAAGCATAATCTATAAAAGGAAAAATTGATAAATTTGATCTCATAAAAATTTTTCTCTGTGACAGACTCTGTTAAGAGAATGAAAAGACAAGCTACAGTCTTGAGAGTGAATTTTGCAAGCCACATATTTAACAAAGGAGCTGTAAGTAGAATTATAGCATACATAAGTAACTCTCAAATCTCAACAATAAAAAACATTTTAAAAATAAAATACAATTTAAAAATACCAAAAACACAAAAGACACTTCACTATAGGACGTACAGAAATATGACATGAAAAGATATTCATTAACCATTAGGGTAATCCAAATTCAAACCACAGTGAGATAGTATTATGTAACTATCAGAATGACTAAAATTAAAAATGGTGATAACACCAAATGCTGGCAAGGATGGGAAGAAAGTGGATCACTTATTGCTTGTGGTAATGTAAAATGGTATAGTCAGTCTGGTAAAAAGTACAGCAGTTTTTCTATAACTAAACCTGTGTTACATGACCCAGCAACTGTATTTTTGGGCATTATCCTAAAGAAACAAAAATTATGTTCACATACAAATCTGTACACAAATGTTCACGGCAGCTTTATTTGCAATAGCTGCAAAAAAACACAAATATCCTCCAATGGGTGAATGGTTAAACAAACAATGGTATTTCCATACTATGGAATACTAGTCAACAATTAAAAGGAACAAACTATTGACATAACTTGCATGGATCTCAAGGATATTACACCAAAATTTCAAAAAGCCAACCTCAAAAGATTGCATACTATATTATTTCATTTATACAACATTCTGGAAATGACAAAATTATAGAGACAGAGAACAGACTCATGCTTGCCAGCTGTTAAGGATGTGCCAGGGAGGGTGTAAGAAAGGATGTGGCTTAAAGGAGTAGCATGAAGTATCTTTGCCATGGAACTGTTCTGTATCCTGAATGTGGTGGTCATACCAGTCTACATATGTGATCAAATTGCACAGAACTAAATATACACAGGGACAAGTAAGTGGACATAAAATGGTGAAATCTGAGTAAGGTCAATGGATTGATCAAAATGAACTTCTTGGTTGTGATATTGTACTATAGTTATGCAAGATCCTACCACTGGGGGAAACTGAGTGAGGGGTATATGGAATCTCTCTGTAGTGTTTCTTAGAACTGTATATGAATTGGGGCACCTGGGTGGCTCAGTCAGTTGAGTGACTGACTCTTGATTTCGGCTCAGGTCATGATCTCAGGGTTGAGATCCAGCACAGTGTTGGGTTCCACACTCAGCCTGGAGTCTGCTTGAGTTTCTCTCCCTCTGCACCTCCCCTTAATCATGCATTCTCTCTCTCTCAAATAATAAATAATTAAACCTTAAAAAAAAAAAAAGAATGTGACTCTACAATTATCTGAAGATAAAAGTTAAAAAGAAAAAACAGTTCATCACTGAAACCAGACTCAAGGTAAAGGTAGACACTGAACTCTCTAAAAATGAACCTTTTAGTGATAAGTATAGTTCAAAGAAAATTGGAGGGAAATATTGGTAATCAAAGGTTAATATTTACTAATTAAAGCTCTTAAACCTGTAAGTAAAACATAGAAATCTAAAAATATGTGTAGAACATATTAAAAAATAAAAATTTAAGTGTTTAACAAACATACCAAATATATTCAACTTAACTATCAGATTGACAAAAAATATTTATAAATGCCAAAGCTAGCCATTGGCATAGGTGTGGGGAAAATGGGCCTGTTGATAAGGCTTTCTGGAAGGTAGTGTGGCAATGTTTACCAATGTTTAATGTATATATCCCATTTGACCCAACAATTCCACTGTTTTCAGATTTCTCCTCTGGAAATATCCAGACAAGTCTGGATGCTCGTTAGCATTGCTAATACTACTAGTAAATGGGAACCACCTCCCTGCCCATTAGTAAGGGTTAATGAAACACTTAATGGTTGATTCATTTGGTGAAATACCATGTAGGCATTATAAATGGCTGTGTTGAACTGTATATACTGACAGGAATAGAAGTTCATAATATATTGTTAAATTCTAAAGAGCAAGTTACACAGGGGCGCCTGGGTGACTCAGTTGTTAAGCATCTGCCTGCGGCTCAGGTCCTGCCTCTTGATCTCAGGGTCCTGGGATCAAGCCTCGCATTGGACTCCCTGCTTGGTGGGAAGCCTGCTTCTCCCTCTCCCACTCCCCCTGCTTGTATTCCTTCTCTCGCTGTGTCTCTGTCAAATAAATAAAATCTTTAAAAAAAAAAAAAAGCAAGTTACACAAAAGTATATGGAATGTGATCCTATCTCTGGATTTTTTTTTTTTTAAAGTTTGTGTATATGTGCAGAGAAAAAGCCTGAAAAATTATACAATCAAATAATAACAATGACCTATGTAACCTTCGCAGTGTCTGCACAGGAAGGCCCCACTCACAACCCCGCCCTGTCACTAGAGAAGGATATGGCTCTACCTTCACTCCCAGTCTTCCAGTTTCTCTAGGTCTTTCCTGATATAAGATGACAGGAGTTGGACAGAATGTGCTTGAACAGACAGAAGCTCTGATTTATCCAAAAGACAAATATTATCCAAGTGGTGGGATAACAGGTGATCTTTTTATTTATGTGTTTTCTAAAATGTTTGCAATGAACATAGATTACCTTCATTAAAATAAAGCCATCAAAACAAAGGAATAAATGATGAAGTATTTGATTAAGGTATTTTAAGGTTACTTCCTTTATAAGACATGAGACCTACTTTCTTAGCAACTTTCAAAATATGCAATGCAGTATTATT
>NW_023270305.1:80262320-80308053 GCF_011800145.1 Mirounga leonina | reverse complement strand
AATCCACAGGCACAAGCAGGGCGTGTAGGGCCAACTGTATTCAGTGAAATGCTTGATGAAATTAAAGCAAATCTACTGAGGATATAAAAATAGTACTTCTAACTATATCTTTTTTCAATAGCACCTTCATGCAAAGGTTTTAAAGGTTTCCATTGCCATAACAAGTCTTCACACTACTCCTTCCAAAAGGGAGGAGGGGAAATACTCAGAGAGGAAGGGTGGCTAGGCCTGGCTAGTGAGAGTCTATGAGCTGTCCCTATCTCTGTCACTGACCCATCCAGAGTCCAGGAAGACCCTGGAGCTTGGGATTACAATTTTTCATTCATAAAATAGTGGTAATAGTCCTTCCCATTCCTTTCTTCAAGAACATATTGAAGGACTCTTAGCAATGTGAATAAAGGTGTTATCTCAATATATTTGGCACAGTGCCTTCTCATTAGCAAGAAGTGTCATTAGCACTAACTTCAGGGTTATTATAGCAATTAGCTCCAACTAGCCCTTCTCCCTCATCCTACAGGTTTTTTTTTTTTTTTTAAGTACCAGACGAGCTTTCCAAAATACATAGTTGACAATTAGAATCTCTGCATTCCTTTGTGCTTCTTGGAGATAATCCTGATAATTACTTGATCTCTGCCTGAGGTGTTAAAAGGTTTAAGCCTGAAAAACACTTTGAACTTCTTAAAGGAAAATAATAATTTTTTAAAAATTATGATCAGAATACCACTGAGAAAATGTATGTGTCTTGGCAGCAAGCATTTAGGAGTGTAGATTAAGGAGGAGGGGTAAACACAGTAGCCAAGAGCAGGCAAAGGGAGGAGAAGAGGAGACAGTGAAGAGACAGACAAAAGAAAGAATAGTCAGAAGTTGGAGAAAAGGAGAGCTGTTTTCTTCACACTGAGCTGAGCTCCTTTAAGCAAGTACATATTACACTACGTGTTAATCTTTTTTTTTCTTCATGCTAATCTTTTGTACCATGGATCCACTCTGTATGGTGCTTTGATATCTTTTGCCTCTGATGCCTAAAATATAATTTAGAATATCTTGAAAGAGTTGGCCCATTATATGTACTGAAGAACAATCAAGAGAATCATTCTATCTCCAGATAGAGGAATAATTCTCTCCTTCCTTTCCTGGCCTCACCACTCACCAGTGGTGGGTGAGTATCCCAAGAACAGAGACAGGAGTCTCCATCTGTCTCAAGCTGACATTTAATCTCTTTCTGTGTCCTGGGATCTTGCTATCATGCTCCCCCTTGGGACTTGGTAAGTGTAACTAATTATCCATTTCCTAACCAGAACAATCCTAAGTCAGGAACGAATTTCCTAGATGATACCCTGTCAGAAAATTTTCTCTGTTCTCAATCCGTTAATCCTCAATCATGCTATCCCATCCATTTTCTTCTGGAAAAAGTAAGCAGCAAAGGCAGAATAATGCTGTTGCCTATTTTGAGAGCCAGTGCCTGAGTTGACAGCCTGCACCAACCTCCCCAGCAGTTTGTGAGTCTATGAAGTCAAATGGACTTTTCTGGCTTATCAGATCTGGGTAGGGCAAGACACCAATTTCCAATATCTTGGGCAGCCTCTTGCCAATGACCTGTGCAGCTTTTGCACAGTCTGCACAGAAACGCCCTACTCCCAACCCAGCCCTGTCACTGGAGAAGGACTGGGCTCCACCTTCATCTCCAGCCTTCCAGCTTCTCCAGACCTTTTCTGATGTAAGACAACAGGAGTCAGACAGGATGTGTTTGAACAGGCAAAAATTCTAATTTATCCAAAGACAAACATTGCTATGATGGAACTCAAAGGGCAAGATCCATTTGAGGCCAGATGAGCAGTGCTTTCTCCCAACTAGGAGTTGGGGAGTCAGGGAACATTCCTTGGAGGAAGTGATGCCTGTGCTACGTCCTAAAGGGTCAGAAGACAGTGGGCTGAACATGTGGTAGAAAGGGAAGAGAATTCTAGGCAGAGGCAGGAAGCTAAGAGAGTGTGGGCACATATTCAGAGAATTGCAAAAATACAGGTCAGCTGATATGTGATGCATGTGAAGAAGAGGCAAGAAAGGTCACATCTAGAAGACTTTAGGGACCCAGACTGCTGGCAATGGGGAGCCATCAAAGAGTTCTAAGCAAAGGAAGATCTAGTTGCTTTCTTCAAGTTTCCTATCCACTGATCATTGACATATATTTTATTAATATATATGGGATAAAGCCTTTTCTGTTAACCACCATTGATCTATAGGAGAAAAACAAACAAAAACAAAAACAAAAAACACTAAGAACAACCTGATTTTTTAAAATAAAAACTATTATATATTTCACTTTTAAAATTAACAGTTCTAGGAGGGGCGGAGCAAGATGGCAGAGGAGTAGGAGACCTGGATTTTGTCTGGTCTCAGGAATTCAGCTGGATAGGGATCAAACCATTCTGAACACCTTACGAACTCAATAGGAGATCGAAGAAAAGAATAGCAACAACTCTCTGAAGAGAAAAGCGACCACTTTCTGGAAGGTAGGACATGCAGAGAAGTAAATCCGAGGCAATGTTCGGGAGGATAGACGGCGGGGGAGGGGGCCTCCTTTGGCTGCTTCTGGCAAGTGATAGAGCCAACTTTTAGAAATCTGCTCCGCTGAGGAACGTCGCTTCAGTGGCGAAGCAGGGGGTGGAACCCTCATGGGACAGTGTGGTCTCAGGACCTTCAGGGTCACAGAAAGACTGGGGGTGCTTAAGTGCAGCAGAGCTCCCAGGTATCAGAGTGGGGAAGCCGGCTGCAGAGACGGAGCTGAGGCGCAGGCTCACATCTCGGGGTTGCCATAAACTGTGATCCGCGGCACAGTCGGGCCACTGCTCCTCCGGCAGGGACCCAACAAGCAGCAGATCAGGGGAGACTCTCCTTCCTCCCCCGGGAGGAGCAGCATGGGAGTGCACCGCAGGAATCTGCTGGGTTCGGAGACTCCACACAGAGTCGGGTGCCAGAGATAGAAACGCTCGGTCACAGGCTGGGTGAGTACAGATACGGCCGGAGACCGGAGAGACGGAGTGATTGACTACTTTTCCCTGGGGGCTCACTGAGGAGCGGGCCAGAGTTCTTGACTCCTCCGGGGGGAGATTGGGAGGCTGCCATTTTCACTCTTAGCCTCCAAAGCTGTACAGAAAGCTTGCAGGGAACAAAAGCTCCCGAGAGCAAACCCAAGCAGATTACTTAGCCCAGACCGGGCAAGGGCGGGTCAATTCCGCCTCTGGAAAAGACATTTGGGAACCACGGCAACAGGCCCCTCCCCAGAAGATCAGCGAGAACAGCCAGCCAAGACCAAGTTTACCTATCAATGAGAACAGCAGACATATTCAGAACATTCCATCCCAAAGCAACAGAATACACATTCTTCTCTAGTGCCCATGGAACATTCTCCAGAATAGATCACATCCTAGGTCATAAATCAGGTCTCAACCAGTACCAAAAGATTGGGATCATTCCCTGCCTATTTTCAGACCACAATGCTTTGAAACTAGAACTTAGTCACAAGAGGGAAGTCAGAAAGAACTCAAGTACATGGAGGCTAAAGAGCATCCTACTAAAGAAGGAATGGGTCAACCAGGAAATTAAAGAAGAATTTAAAAAATTTCATGGAAACAAATGAAAATGAAAACACAACTGTTCAAAATCTTTGGGATGTAGCAAAGGCAGTCCTAAGAGGAAAGTATATAGCAATACAAGCCTTTCTCAAGAAACAAGAAATGTCTCAAGTACACAACCGAACCCTACACCTAAAGGAGCTGGAGAAAGAACAGCAAATAAAGCCTAAACCCAGCAGGAGAAGAGAAATAATAAAGATCAGAGCAGAAATCAATGAAATAGAAACCAAAAGAACAGTAGAACAGATCAACGAAACTAGGAGCTGGTTCTTTGAAAGAATGAACAAGATTGATAAACCCCTGTCCAGACTTATCAAAAAGAAAAGAGAAATGACCCAAATCAACAAGATCATGAATGAAAGAGGAGAGATCACAACCAACACCAAAGAAATACAAACAATTATAAGAACATATTATGAGCAACTCTATGCCAGCAAATTAGATAACCTGGAAGAAATGGATGCATTCCTAGAGATGTATCAACTACCAAAACTGAAACAGGAAGAAATAGAAACCCTGAACAGACCTATAACCACTAAGGAAATTGAAGCAGTCATCAAAAATCTCCCAACAAACAAAAGCCCAGGGCCAGATGGCTTCCCAGGGGAATTCTACCAAACATTTCAAGAAGAATTAATACCTATTCTCTGAAACTGTTCCAAAAAATAGGAATGGAAGGAAAACTTCTGAACTCATTTTATGAGGCCACCATCACCTTGATCCCAAAACCAAAGACCCCATCAAAAAGAATTACAGACCAATATCCTTGAACATGTATGCAAAAATTCTCACCAAAATACTGGCCAATAGGATCCAACAGTACATTAAAAGGATTATTCACCATGACCAAGTGGGATTTATCCCTGGGCTGCAAGGTTGGTTCAACATCCGCAAATCAATCAATGTGATACAATACATTAATAAAAGAAAGAACAAGAACCATATGATCTCTCAATAGATGCAGAAAAAGCATTTGACAAAGTACAGCATCCTTTCTTGATCAAAACTCTTCAGAGTATAGGGATAGAGGGTATATACCTCAATATCATAAAAGCCATCTATGAAAAACCCACAGCGAATATCATTCTCAATGGGGAAAAACAGAGCTTTCCCCCTAAGGTCAGGAACACGGCAGGGGTGTCCACTATCACCACTGCTATTCAACATAGTATTAGAAGTCCTAGCCACAGCAATCAGACAACAAAAAGAAATCAAAGGCATCCAAATTGGCAAAGAAGAAGTCAAACTCTCACTGTTTGCAGAGGATATGATACTGATACTTTATGTGGAAAACCCAAAAGACTCCACCCCCAAACTGCTAGAACTCAGACAGGAATTCAGTAAAGTGGCAGGATATAAAATCAATGCAAAGAAATCAGTGGCATTCCTCTACACCAACAACAAGACAGAAGAAAGAGAAATTAAGGAGTCCGTCCCATTTACCATTGCACCCAAAACCATAAGATACCTAGGAATAAATCTAACCAAAGAGGCAAAGGATCTGTACTCAGAAAACTATAAAATACTCATGAAAGAAATTGAGGAAGACACAAAGAAATGGAAAAACATTCCATGCTCATGGATTGGAAGAACAAATATTGTGAAGATGTCAGTGCTACCTAGAGCAATCTACACATTGAATGCAATCCCTATCATAATACCATCAACTTTTTTCAAAGAAATGGAGTAAATAATCCTAAAATTTATATGGAACAAGAAAAGACCCCGAATAGCCAGAGGAATGTTGAAAAAGAAAAGCAAAGCTGGCGGCATCACAATTCTGGACTTCAAGCTCTATTACAAAGCTGTCATCATCAAGACAGTATGGTACTGGCACAAAAACAGACACATAGATCAATGGAACAGAATAGAGAGCCCAGAAATGGACCCTCAACTCTATGGTCAACTAATCTTTGACAAAGCAGGAAAGAATGTCCAGTGGAAAAAAGACAGTCTCCTCAACAAATGGTGTTGGGAAAATTGGACAGCCACATGCAGAAGAATGAAACTGGACCATTTCCTTACACCACACACAAAAATAGACTCAAAATGCTTGAAAGACCTAAATTTGAGACAGGAGTCCATCAAAATCCTAAAGGAGAACACAGGCAGCAATCTCTTCGACCTCAGCCGAAGCAACTTCTTCCTAGAAACATCGCCAAAGGCAAGGGAAGCAAGGGCAAAAATGAACTATTGGGACTTCATCAAATAAAAAGCTTTTGCACAGCAAAAGAAACAGTCAACAAAACCAAAGGACAACCAACAGAATGGGAGAAGATATTTACAAATGACATATCAGATAAAGGACTAGTATCCAAAATCTATAAAGAACTTACCAAACTCAACACCCAAAGAACAAAGAATCCAATCAAGAAATGGGCAGAAGACATGAACAGACATTTTTCCAAAGAAGACATCCAAATGCCAACAGACACATGAAAAAGTGCTCAATATCGCTCGGCATCAGGGAAATCCAAATCAAAACCTCAATGAGATACCACCTGACACCAGTCAGAATGGCTAAAATTAACAAGTCAGGAAACGACAGATGTTCGCGGGGATGCAGAGAAAGGGGAACCCTCCTACACTGTTGGTGGGAATGCAAGCTGGTGCAACCACTCTGGAAAACAGTATGGAGGTTCCTCAGAAAGTTGAAAATAGAGCTACCATACGACCCAGCTATTGCACTACTGGGTATTTACCCCAAAGATACAAATGTAGGGATCCGAAGGGGTACGTGCACCCCGATGTTTATAGCAGCAATGTCCACAATAGCCAAACTGTGGAAAGAACCAAGACGTCCATCGACAGATGAATGGATAAAGAAGATGTGGTGTGTATATACAATGGATTATTAGGCAGCCATCAAAAGGAATGAGATCTTGCCATTTGCAACGATGTGGATGGAACTGGAGGGTGTTATGCTGAGCGAAATAAGTCAATCAGAGAAAGACATGTATCATATGACCTCACTGATATGAGGAAATCTTAAGCTCAGGAAACAAACTGAGGGTTGCTGGAGTGGGGGTTGGGGTGGGAGGGATGGGGTGGCTGGGTGATGGACACTGGGGAGGGTATGTGCTATGGTGAGCGCTGTGAATTGTGCAAGACTGTTGAATCACAGACCTGTACCTCTGAAACAAATAATGCAATATACGTTAAGAAAAAAAAAAGAAGAAGATAGCAGGAGGGGAAGAATGAAGGTGGGGAAATCGGAGGGGGAGATGAACCATGAGAGATGATGGACTCTCAAAAACAAACTGGGGGTTCTAGAGGGGAGGGGGGTGGGAGGATGGGTTGGCCTGGTGATGGGTATTAAGGAGGGCACGTTCTGTTTGGAGCACTGGGTGTTATACGCAAACAATGAATCATGGAACACTACACCTAAAACTCATGATGTAATGTATGGTGATTAACATAACAAAAAATTTAAAAAAAATAAAATTAGCAGTTCTATTTAAAAATAATAATAGGATTGGCAAATGATAAAAGGATTGAATAGCCACCTCAAATTTGGCTTCCTCCATTAAGTTTTCCAACCCTTTGTAGCCATCATACTCTAGGGCCTACCAAAATTAGGGACATCTTCTTCTTTGAAGGTGAGGCTTTGACTGCGATGAGACCAAAACTTCAGGACACCCAGAGTCAGACGACTCCATGGGTCTTTTATTCCCATGATCCCTCTGCCTAAAGGGGAGTTAAACGATCTTGGTTATTCTGATCCCCTAGCTGGTGTTACCCACTCAACAGTTGGGAGGCAGTAGATGGAGGGGCTTAGCCTGAAGTATACAGCCAAACCCTGGGAGTGTTTTGAAGCTTCTTATAACCTAACTCTAGGTACCAGTTGTCATCCAATTACAACTTTCTTTCACCTAATTTGGTTTTCTTCCTAATCTATCTATGGAAATGTACATGTCAAAAGAGCAAGCAAGCTAGATTTCTTAAACACAGGGCCTATATCTGTCATTCACTCTCCTGCAGCCTATCTTTCTGGAATGGGTGTACCAACTTTGGTACACCTATCACTCAGGATGTTTTGACTGCAAGTAACAAAAAGCTTAACTTAAAGTGGCTTTAACAATATATAAAAGGATTACCTCACATATCAGAGAAGTCCCAACATGGGGCAGCTCTGAGCATGGCATGATTAGGGCTTCCTCTCCATGCCTCCACAAGTCCCTATCTCTGCCCTTCACATGCTGGCTTTGTCCTCAGGCTATCTTCCTGGCCACAGCCATCAACAGCAATAGGGACAGCATGCCACCTTGTTGAGAGAGCCGCTCCTCCAACTGTGGAATAACAGTCCTCCTCCTCAGTCTTATGGGCCAACTGTGGTCACTTGCCCATCTTTAGACCAATAGTAGTTGCCAGAAGAATGCAATGCCCTGATTGGCTTACGCAGGGCTCCTTGAACCAATCACTGGCAAGGAGAAGTGGAATCAGCAAGATGAGTTTATTTAGACTGATGAGGACCCAGAGTCATGGTCATGGAGTAACGGTCCGCTTCCCCTGGGTCACTGAGCCTACAAAATCTAAGTTCTAGTAGGACAGAAGAAAGACACAGGATCCTTGACAGACAACTAAGAGTGTCTACAACTCCTTGCTTAAGAGTAATAGTCATTACCTATTAATCCCTTTAGTTCTCAATTCCTGGGGTTACATTTAAGAGTTTTCCCAAGACTTTCCATAGCATGCCATTAGGTCCCTCTCCTCAATAATACTCAAGAATTCCTCATCTGACGTGAATCTTGTATTTCACTATTCTTCTATATATTCTAGCCTTGTCTCTCAACTAAAATATAAGCTATCAAAAGACAGGGTTCAGGACATAAAAATAAGTCCCCTGGCAAAGATAATGCTTTCCAAAGACAGTATATAATAACTTATAAGTAAAAAACTTCAACCATGAGGTAGAAACAGTATGAGGTATAGAGATGCATTCTAGAACAAAAGTCCCTTCCCTAACGTACCTTTAGGAATAAGGTGTTATAATTCCTAGCTATATTTATGCTCAGATATAATGCCCAGCTCTGATCATACCACCCTCTTGTTCAGAGACCTTCAGTTGCTTGGGCACTGCTCAGTCTGCCCTAAAGGACTTTCCAGCCACTTCCCTACTTGTATCTTATGTGGGCCAAACAGCACTCACTACCTTTATCCTTTCTCAGTGCCTTTCCCTGCACAATGACCACTTTGGAACACCTTCCTTTTCTGTCACTGCTCTTGGAATCTTCAAGGCTCAGTTCAAATGCTACATATTCCCTGCAGAATAGGACTAAGGTATGATAGTATGTGCTCAAAATCATGTTCTGTATATATTTATTTTACATTTCTTTTACAGAGGCAGAGAAAAAATGATTTTATGTAAATAAAGATGAAAATGTCACTTGATATTTAATGTAGGGGATGTTGATCACATAAATATAAGATAATATATTTGGAATGGTTTTTATTTTGTAGTTTTCTTTACTCATAACTGGAAAGTCACAAAGAATAATTCAGACACATGTCTCATATGGATAATCACAAATACTTTTTAATGAGCTTATGTCTCCTAAAACCACAAAGATTATAAATAGGATTTTTCATGAACATTTTCTGTAACATATTCAACTAGAGAAACAGCATTACTAAAATCTCAGCACAAAGTAATTTCATTGTATTATTGGTCCATTTACTTGGTGATATATTCTGACCATGATGCATTAAATTAAGTGCAATGGGCTACCCAATCAGATCACTGGAATCAATTTCCACAACATTAACCCAACATGAGTTATCCACAGTACTGATATTTCAGTGTTTCACAAATATAAAAATAAATCCATTCATAATTAACTTTCAGTAAATGAATCTTGAAAGAAAATTCCCAACAGAGCAGAAATAAAAAGCTCCTCTTATTTTATATTCTATTTCAAACTCAGTTAATCAGAGTGTTACACACACACACACACACACACACACACTTTTTCAAAAACAGGTAAACTTATTAGCTCAGCTCCAATGGCTAAAGCAGAGTCAATGTCCTGTGGCAAAAGAAAGAGCCAAAGGTTTCCATTGTCGCTGCAAGTCTTCTGTCTCTAGTTTTTTCTTTTCCCAACCTGGCACAGTAAAGACATGTTAAATCACTCATGCCTAGTTAGGAGATGTCAGCTGGCCTAGTGCTGACGTCTAGCCATCAGTGTTGATGTAGCAGCTTATTATTGTACCATCCAACTGAATGTTCAGCAGCATGCAAAGAATACTCAACCAAAAAAGGTGGGTATGGCCAAGAAATCTTATTCCTATGTGGGGTGCTTTTTGTTTGATGAGAGAAGAGCTGATACACTTCTCTAGTTATGAAAAGAGTTACATGAGAAAACAGGATAACTGGCTTCTGTTTGCTGTGATTCCAGAATCACAGAAGCACAGAATAGAGGTGCATCCTCACCTAGACTGTCTCCAGGCAGCTCTGGGAGTCCTCTGAACCCTTGGCTCTTTATACCTCTCCAGCTGATTGTTTCCTGTGGTGTCTTATGTATGCAACAACTCATCTGACATCTCTGCTCAGAGAGTTAATTAACGTCTCCAAGTTAACATCCCCAAATCTGCTCTACCCATGGCCTTCTCTGTCTCAGTCAGTGTCAGGCCAGTCTCCCTTTGCTCAGGGCAAAATTTAGAGTCACTTAGACTTTTCTTTCTTTTTTTTTTTTTTTTAAGTATTTTATTTATTTATTTGACAGAGAGAGACACTTAGACTTTTCTTTTTGTTCCATACCTCACATCTAATCAGAGAAGCTCTGCACTGATGATATATCTGGAATATATTTCTCACCACCTCCACACCCACTACCCTGGTCCCAGCACCACTGTCTCTTACCAGGATGATACAGCCCTAAGTCCATCTTTGCCCCTTAAGCTCTTTTTTTTTTTTGAAAAGGTATTTTATTTATTTATTTGAGAGAGAGCGTACACACAATTGTGTGCAAGTTGTGGGGGAGGGTCATAGGGAGAGGGAGAGAGAGAATCTTAAGCAGACTCCTCACTGAACATGTAGCCTGATACAGGACTCAATCCCACGACCCTCAGATCATGACCTGAGCCGAAATCAAAAGTTAGATGCTTAACAGACTAAGCCACCCAGGTGCCCCTGCCTTTTAATCTCTTCTCAACACAACAACCAGAGTGGTCCTTCAGAAACAACTTCACTCATGTCCCTCCTCTATTCAAGCTACACAGTAGCTCTACATCTCTCTCAGGGCATCTTTTTAGAGGACTGAGGATTTGTTTTAATCAGGTATGGTAAGACATGCAGACATGGAAATGTCTGTCAATGAAGGAAGAAGATTTTATATTCACAAACCCCTAGAACCAGGAGGCATGCAGAGCCATATGGGGAAACACCAGAGCCAATCAGGAGGCAGAGGGAGTTGAGAAAATGTGGGCAAGAGCCTTTATTGTGGTTTCTACAGGAAGATACAGGTAAAGCTGAGTAAGCAGTTTTCTGATTGGCTGGCTTGAATAATTACAGCAGGTGCCAGAGCACAGGAGCTGTCCCCAGTTTTCTGGTGCCAGACCCCGGGTGATTAGGGCAGGGGAATGGGGACCTCGAGTGTGAGAACTAGGAGGCAGCTAGGGGCATGGGCTTGGAACTTTTTGGTTTGCATATTTACTCTTTCTAGGACTTAGCTGACCCTGAAATGGGCATCCTTCCAGGGTCAGCTGGACCCAGGATATCAATGCATGAAAAATACAGGATAAAAAGGCATGATTAACATACCTCACAGTGCCTTATATGAGCCCACCCCCTTGCCTTCCTCAGCCTCCATTCCTACTGTCCCCTCACTGACTGTACCCCAGGCACCCTGGTGTGCTCCTGCCTTAGGTGCAGAGTCCCAACCCGGACAGCTCTCCCCCACCTACCCGAGGGATCTGCCCTGAACCTCCATGGTTCAAATGACACCTTCTCAATGGGGTCTGCTCTGCCAACCTGTCTTAAGCTTGTAATTTTTGCCACCCCCAACCTGTGCCCCTAATATCCCTTATCCTGCTCTGTGTTTTTTTCTTAGCACTTACTGCCTTCTAATATGCCATATGATTTACTTATATTTTTATGTTTACTGACTTTCTACTGTCTCTGACTAAAATGGGAGTGTCCTACTATAAAGACCTCATGTATCCCAACTGTTAGAACAGTGTCTGGCAGGCACATAGTTGGCCCTTAATAAATATACATTGAATGAATGACAGTAAAAGACTTTAAAGGAGACATATATAGATCCACTGCTCTGCAATTTTGAAGGTGCTTCAAACAGCTATTTAGCAGCTTCCTAGAAACCCCAAATTCCAACTTAGGGAAATAAGAAACGGCAAAGGGCCAATGCAAGGAGAAAGAGACTGTCTTGAATTTTTTAGTTTTTTCTCTCACACGGCCTATAGTCTCTAACTGAGCTAAAAACAAAAACAAAACAAAACAAAACAAAAAACCAGGGACTTTTCTAATGAGTGAGGCAGGAGGCCTCTTGGCTTCTATTTTGTTTCTCCCAGTTCTGTTGTCACATTTACTTTTTAGGGAGATATAATTCACATACCACAAAGTTCATCCTTTTAATGTGTACAGTTTACTGGTTTTTAGTCTATTCCCAGAATTGTGCACCTGCCACCACTATAACCAATTTTAGAACATTTTTATTACCCCAAAAGTACACTCCACATTCCTTTGCCATAACCACCAATATCCCCCCACACCCCACCTCCCCACCTCCTGCCTTAGGCAACCACAAACCTTTCTGTCTCTATGCATTTGCCTATATGTACAACATGTGGATTTTGTGCCTGGCCTTTTTCTGCTGCCACATTGGACAAGCACCTGCTCCAGAGTACAAACACCAGGGTGCCCAGGCAGTTAGCTTGCAAAAGGTAGCATGGGGTTTGATAGGCAGAAATTGAAAATTGATCACAAACTTTCTAGGATGCTTAAAGTTGGAGGTGGAAATAGGTATGTAGACCCAGGACACCCACAAATGCTCTGTACCTGGAGGCATGCAGAGCCGTATGGGGAAACACCAGAGCCAGTCAGGAGGCAGAGGGAGTTGAGAAAATGTGAGCAAGAGCCTTTATTGTGGTTTCTACAGGAAGATGCAGGTAAAGCTGAGTAAGCAGTTTTCTGATTGGCTGGCTTGAATAACTGCAGCAGGTGCCAGAGCACAGGAGCTGTCCCCAGTTTTCTGGTGCCAGGCCCAGGGTGATTAGGGCAGGGGAGTGGGGGCCTGGAGTATGAGAACCAGATAGATTTTCTTTCTGGCTGCTTGTCTGTCTCTATCTCCATTTTTACCCACCACTAAGGAGCAGGGGAAGGAGCCATAGCCTGGGACCCAAGAGGTCACCTGAGGCAGCTACAAGTCCCATTTATGGAGGGTGGGCAGAACTTGCAAAGTGCTGTGTAAAATCTGCTCTGGACCTGGCTTGGCCCCTGAGGCTAAGTAGCCCTAGTCAAAAGCTAGGTCATTCTAGGCATTTCTGCTCTGAGAATGGCTCTGGAAACTGGCCTGCATCAGCCAGAAACCAGCCCTACTAGGCCCTGGGTCCCTCAGGAACTGCTCAGCTGCACTGTATGCTCACCCAGAGGCAGTGGTTGATCACTAAACTGTGTCTCTGGGTGGATCTCCACCAAGTCCTTATGTTTAGGCTGAAACCACTATTGTTATGTGGTATCCACTAAAAACCTGCTTTTAAGGGAAATTTTTCCCCCAGTCCTCAACAGCTGACTGTGGCTGGTTCTATTACTTAAGAGTCAGTGTGTTTTCTTTAAACACATTTGCTGGGCTTCTGGCAGAGCTACTGTAAACACTTCCCATCATCCCTACATATTTTTAGTCCCGAGTTTTGCAGTGCTGGGAGAGACCCAAGGTCTTTGCTCTGTCATTTGTAAAGAACCTGTCTTGCAGCAGGACAGAACTGACTGCTCTGGTGTTGATGACTGAACGTTGTAAAACCTGCAGAACCAGATGCCACCTGACCTGGTGAGGTGCCTGGCACTGGTATGAGAAGTAGAGAACAAAGCCATGACCGAGCTGGAAAGGGATATCACAAGGGCAATGTTCAGAATTCTCTGGTTACTGAGTGTGCAAGAAGGAAGAAGGTGGGGCAAAAGGGAGAAACAAAATCAGGCAGAGGTAGGTCTGGAAAAGTTCTTTCTCCCCTGCCCAAGGTGGTCCTCAGGTACACCACATTGCCTTACAGATGGTGAGCAGTAGACTAACATGAAGGCCCATCTGGCTTCAAAGGATCGCCGGTCTCTCACTTGTGGGATCTTGAGCACATCACTCAGTCTCAGGTGACTCTGAGCTCCTCTGTGCCTAGTGGCCTCCTTTGTGACATGTGCCAGGAAAATGCTAAGAACTTAATCATCATTGATACATTTCTCTTTCCCTCAATAGACTAATAATGGAGAACAAGAGTCAGATAGCCTTTGTCTTTGTACTGCTGGGTGCCTGCCTCCAACACATACCTGATACGTATTTGGAATTTAATAAATGTTGGTTAAAGTGAATGAAACTTTAGGAGAGAGAGAGAGAGTACAAATATTAATTTTGGATTCCAGCTATCACTTTTTCTGGGAAAAACATTTTATTGTTGTTCAGACACACTTGGCAATGGAATAGCTCTTACAAAAGAGCAGTTTTTATGAGTTAAGTGTAGATGATCCAACCCATATGGATCAAATTTCCCACATGCTTTGAGGAATAGAGCAGAGATAGGGGGAGGAGGGAAAAGTACCTTTGGCAGAAGGAATTTTGGAGTTTACTGAACCAGAGTTCAGGAAAAGGAAAAGGCGATGTTGCTGAGTCCAAGGCGTGGCTGGATTTTGTCACTGCTAATGAGAAGCAGGTATTGAAAATATGCTACAGCTAGTTGAAAATGTCTGCACCAATTGTTTCCTGCTGACCTTTTCCCTCTCCCATGTCTACAGACCCCAGATGCTGCAAGATAAGGAGGTCCAGTTTAAATTTAAGTTCTACTCTGTTATTTTGTCCTAAATGGATTAGAAAAGAAACGTTAGAAACACTGAGGTTGCAAAGGTTCATCTCAGAGGTCTGAAAGGCTTCATGTTTCCCAACCAAGCCCCACCTACCTCACAAGCTTGCCACCCCCCCACCCTCCCCTGCCCTCACTCCACTTCCAAAGCTTTCTGTTCTGGGCCTTTCTAATAGCCTGTCTCTAGCTCACTTGGCTGTTCAAACTGCTTACCAGATTTGGAGAAGATGGTAACAGTTTCCTCCTACAAAATGTCAGACAAGAAAGGAAGATGTGGATACAGTATCGAGGAAGAGGAAATTATTTTATGTTCATTCTAAAGGAGAAAGTGGAGCTCAAAGGAGGCTGACCCAGGGAACTGCAAGGGTCATGCTTCTGAAAGAAGGTGCAAGGGGTGTAAGGAGGCTACTGGTGCCCCAAGAGGAACGAGCGTCCATTCAAGTCCTCCTGCGAGGAGCGAGGCACAGGGTCTCCACAGCAGCTTGTCCCAGAAACGGGCTGCGCGGGCTGCCCCTGAGTCGGCGGGCCCACAGGGCACCATGGGCTTCAGAAAGAGTTCTCCTTCAGTGCCGCGAGGACTGCTCATACAACTCTCCCTGTCTCCTGGGGCTGAACACGGAACACAACACTCCAGCTCCAACACAGGACGGTGGCTCAGCGCGGAGTGCGAGTGGCTTCCCAGGGAGGCACGGGCAGTGGCTTCATTTTGGTCTGCACACCGCCCCCTCCCACCCCAGGCCACAACACTGTTTTCCTGTTTTCTGGCTCATTCATATAATCTGTAGAACCAAATAGTCCCCTGACTTAAGGAACTTGGGAAAGCGACGTCGTGAGTAGAAACTGTCAGCTGAAGACAAAAAAGTTTTATATACAGACTCTACAATACAGATGGTTAATTTGTTCCTCCTGAGGGGAAGGGTTAGCAGTTCTGAAACTACTTTATATGTATAGTAGGGTTGAACAAAGAAGGAAATGTAGATAATGAGAGCGAGGTTTCTCACTGCTGGAGAAAGAAGTTACAAACGAGGCTACAATGAACTTAACCATATGTGATTAACATCAGAGCTGTTAACGTGAACTCATGGTGTTTTAAACATGTATATATATATATATATGTATATGTATATATATACACACACAGATAAATAGTTACAGAAGTAAATATAGATGTGTGTATGCAAGTGTCATTGTATATACATATATTTCCTAGTTCTGTTGACTGAGAAGGTCTAGAAGTGGTGACACCCTAGTAATACTGAGCACACCCATCTCCCAGATACCATTCTCCAAGAAAAGGAACTAGAGTTCCTTGGAGAAGAGATTGAATGAAGGACTTTTTGCTGCCAAAAAGTAAGGAAGTGCTCCACAAATCAAATGGGGGCATATTGAAGGACACAGGTCAGCTTGAAGGAATTCCTGGTGGCTAATGCTGGGACAATGTGAACAACAAAATAAATAATGATAATACTGGATTATAATCCCCAAAGTAAAATAAAGATTCTTGAGTCCATACTGGTACATATATAAATAGCCAAATAAGTAACATAATTGAATGCACTGAGCCTAGTTAGTGCCTGGCAAGGCACTCAGTCTACACATGCAAACCAATATGTATAAGTGCATGATAGCTATATAAAAAAAAATACTTCTAAGTGAAAAGAAATCACATGTTCCCTACATAGGAAAGGGGACTGCATTTAAGGGATAAATGCATTTTGTAAAACATTCATGAGATTATGAGTAATTTTTTATTTACAAAAGCATATTTAAGATATAAACCCTTTCCTATTTAAAGCAGCAAGTTTGGGATTAGAAATGTAAACAACTTGGGGCGCCTGGGTGGTTCAGCGGGTTAAGCATCTGACTTCAACTTTGGTCACGATCCTGGGGTCCTGGGATCGAGCCTCACATTGTACTCCCCACTCAGTGGGGACCCTGCTTCTCCCTGTCCCTCTGACTGTCCCCCTGCTTGTACTTTCTCTCTCTCTCTCTCCTAATAAAAGCTTTTTTTTTAAAGAAAGAAATGTAAACAACTTTATGTGTACATATCATGTCTATAGTGGCTTCAAATTCAAGTAATGAAACCAGTTTGCTTAAGTAACAGTTGAGCTTGATGCCTTGGATTCACCCAAAAAACAATCAGCCTCAAGATTCCAGAGGTCACTAGTTCAAGGCTTTGACTTGCATTAGCAAAATCCCAGAGGCCATCTCAAACCCTTCTTGAAGGTTTCCCCCAGTACTGCAAATGGTCCCCGACACTGTTACCAATTACCACTCGATGAGCAAAAATGGTAAAACCATAAATAATAATAATAATAATAATAAAGGTATAAAGGTGTGAAGGCCAAAGGCTGGGAGAGGAGGAAATTACAAAATTTACAAAATGAACAACAAACCCCCTCTAAAAAATTACTTTTTTGTGAAAATTTTCAGGATCTTTTAAATCCTAAATTTCCCTTCCTTATTTAGCTTTGTTTTTCTTTTCCCTAAACTTGGTCTGTTCTCTGTTCATTCCCTGCTCCTCCTCAACCCTCAATATCTGGGGACTCCAAAGTCCTCCACCATTCTCCCATTCTCCCACTGTCCTCATTCTATCACTGTCCCTTCCTCACCCTGGGAACCCTCTCCTCCTCTGCTTTGTCTCTGTGATATACACAAACTGATGGCCATTAAAACAAATGAAACAAAACAAACAAACAAAAAACAGGATTAACCAATCTTAGATGTTAAATTCCACAGAAAATTAAAATTATTTAAAACTAAAAGAAATGGGGCACCTGGGTGGCTCAGTTGGTTAACCGTCTGCCTTCAGCTCAGGTCATGATCTCAGGGTCCTGGGATCAAGCCCACATCTGGCTCCCTGCTCAGTGCGCAGCCTGCTTCTCCCTCTCCCTCTGCCTACGGCTCCCCCTGCCTACGGCTCCCCCTGCTTGTGCTCTCTCTGTCAAATAAATAAATACAATCTTTTAAAATAAATAAATAAACTAAAAAATTTTAAATTAAAAATAAGATAATAATGATAAAAACCCGAACCGCAACCATGCAGCAACCCTGGATCAACAAGCCCTCTATGAGCCTTGGGGCTGTATGTTGTTGCTGATCTCATGGGGTTGTTCTGCCCAGCCGGCAAGGTCCACGGCAGCTACCCACTGCAGCAGGGCTGCTCCCTATTTCCCAGCTTTGTACATATTCACAACACCAAGTAGGGCACCACACAGAGAATGAGGGCTCAGTAAATATTTTTTGCCTCAGCATTTAAAATCATGGTAAGTTTCTGACTGAAGGATTCAAGGCCAACACAAGAACTGACTTGGTCTGTGTTCTGGAAGTAATATTTATTCTGTGCCACTGTGAGTCTGGGACACAGTGGCTGTAGCTGGGTGGAGAGAGGGAGTTGCCAGAGCAACATCATGAATTATGGAAGCCTGCTATGTGACTCAGGGTGCATGAGTCAAGGTTTGAATGATCCTATTGCTCCCTAGACTGTCAAAGTTTTACATCTCCTGGCCACAAAGCCCAGCACACCTCATTCCCACCTAGCCAAATCCTGTACTCCACCGGGCCCCACCTTCTTCACGAAGCCTCTTTTTGCAGCTCTTCCAGCTCCACTTAGGGGTTTTTATTAGTAGTATTACACAATGCAGCCTTTAATTATTTCTAATATCATTATGTAGTGTAGTTTCCTTTTCCTTAACAAGCTGTAAAGTCTTTGAGGGCTGGGACTAAGTGTTTTTCTGCTTTGGTGTCTTCTCCAGCACCTATCCAATCCTCACTCAATGCTTTCTGAATGACTGAGTGATGTAATCCGCCCTTCCTAATCATCAACATCTGAAAGGCAGGGCCAGCTATCCTCACTGAGGCCACTTCGGTGAGGATTTTTAGACTTGTGAGTCCTGGGTAACCCTCGAAGAGGTATTTAAAGAGAAGGAGTTGTTTGCTTCTTTTTGAAACAGGGAAAATAGAGAGGCAGTTCTTTTCTAGTCACAGTCCTTAAAGGCAAGTCTGCCAAGGAAAATGGGTTATCACTGGTTCTCCTGATGAGGAGTGGCACCCAGGACCTCACAGAGCAGCTCCACGGGGTAACATCACCAACAATAATAACTGCTCGTATTTAAGCTGACAGTGAAAATTCTACTCCCACCACACAGGGACCAGGGTCCCCCACCAAGAGCTGTGTTTCTGTGACCTTAGTTTTACCTGCCCTGTGATCCCATCACATGTCCCTGTCCCCACCCTGTGTCTGCCATCCAGCCTTCAAGAGTGTAAAAGTTAGGGAGCAGAGCCCATCTCACCCCTATGTAGGGAAACCTCAGCACACACCACACAGAGTCACAAACCAGCCTAACTGGGACATCATGGTCAGGGCCTCAGTCCCCTCTGGTTCTTTCTGGAAAGCAAAATCACGATGCAAACCCTTCCATTTCCCCACCACACACACACCCACAGTCAAACCCTTCCATTTCCCCATCACCACACACACATACATACCCCCCAATACACCAGCTTTTCTCATTGATGAGGAACGGAGATCACTTTTGTGTAAGGAAATGAGGTCATTGTTATCCAGGTGCAAGGTCCACCTCTAGTCCTAGAAACGGGGTCCCTTGTGTCTCTTGCAGCTCCCTGTGAGATGCCTGCTGGATTCACATGAGCTGGTCTTGCCCTGACAACAGCCCGGGCAAAAGGCCCTGTGCCCACCTACTGTTTTATACCACTTCTACTCAGCTTTTGGCTTGCAAGGGCTCTGAAGCAGCTCCTGTGTAATCTCTTCATATTAATTTTCCTAATGTTGGAGCCATGGTTCTCAACCCCAGCCCAGTTTTAAAAATTCCCAGTGTCTTCCCTTCACCCTAGACCAATTAAATCAGGATCTCTGGATGTGGAACCTAGAAATCAGTGGGATTGTTTTGTTGTGTTATGTTTTTTTAAGCTACCCAAGTAGGTGTAATTTATAGCCACTGTAATTGAGAACCACTGCCTTGGAGTAACTAGTTACATCGGTTTAGGATGATTTGATTGCAAGAAACAGAAAATCACAGGTCAACAGTTTAAACAGGAAGGAATTTTCTTACCTCCTCTAACAAAAAGTCCAAAGATGGAGTAGTTTGAGGAGTTGGTTTGACTCTGAGATGTGATGGCATCAGGAAGAACCCAGGCTCTTCCCATCTATGTCCTGTCAGCGGGCTGGTCCCCCTGGCTCCTGGCACCACACCCTCACACAGACAGGTCCACAGGCAGAAGGGGCATCCACTGACAAACAAATCAGGGCTCTGACCCTGTAGGACAGGGACGGGGCTACTCCGGCTGGGGTGCGGCCAGTGGTGCCTGCCACACCACCAGAGGCTCCTCACTTTCTTCACATTACCCAGTCTCTTTCAATGATATCATTAGCTTCTCTGAAACACACGTAGATTCTGATCACTCTGGCCTGAGGGCACTTGATCTGGTTATTCTAAGTTTAAGACCAAGCCTCACTGAGCTCCTCAGAGACTGAATCCCAAATTGGGAGAAAAGGAAAACATGGAATTAAAGAGCTGCACATCAGGATCATCCATGGTTGAAAAAAATACTTATGTCCAAACTCCACCTTCAGAGGTTCTGATTTCACTGGCTTGAAATGGAGCTTGAACGTTGTTTGGGGCTGAATTATGAAATATGTCAACTTCCATATGTTGCAGTCCTATCCCTCAGTACCTCGGAATGTGACCGTGTTTAGAGATGGGGCCTTTAACAAGGTAATTAGGTTAAAGGGTGGACTCTAATCCAGTGTGACTGGTGTCTTTAAGAGGAGGTTAGGACACAGACATACACAAAGGGAAGATCATTCAAAGACCCAGGGAGAAGACAGCCATCTCCAAGCCAAGGAGACAGGCCTCAGGAGAAACGAAATCTGCTGACACCCTGATTTTAGACTTCCCGCCTCCAGAATTATGAGGAAATATATTTTGTTTTATGCTACCCAGTTTGTGGTATGTCATATGGCAGCCCCCACAGACTGATGCAGATGTCAATATTTTTTTACTCCCCAAGTGATGCCAATGTGTAGTCAGGTTGAGAACCCAATGCTCTAGACTCTTGGTTGAGTGTCAAGTGTCCAAAAATAATGATACCTGGGCCCCACCCCAGTGGTTTGGATTTATCTGATCAGGTGTGATATTAGGTCATCAGTATGTCTCCTCAGGTAATTCCACCACACAGCCAGGGCTGAGAACCACTAATCTGGACCCTGCTCAGCTTCCAGGCACAGCCACAGTGAAACAAGCACTCAGAAAGGGGAAAGATAACCTCACATTCCTGAAATTCTTCCCTGGTCTTTGTGATTCAACACAGTTTATCCCGGTGAAGTTGAATGTTGTTTTACAATGCAAACCCCCTGGATGGGTGGGTACCGAGTAGCCAGAAGCAGGGTTTATTTACAATGTGCTTTTTAGCTTGAATTCTTTGGATTCCTTTAATTAGAATTGCTTTCCTCTGGGTACTTAGCTGAGCTCAATTACCCTGAAAATTAGGAATGTTGGTTGAGGGAGGAAGAAGCGAGTTCTGAAGTATAAAATAAGAAGTAAAACTCATGCCTCTCTCTCATCCCGTTAGCTCTCTCTGAAGATAATAATGGTTACTGCTATTAATAATTAGTGATGGCTACCAATTTTAATAATTTCTTGTGTCCTTACAGAAAAAGTTTTATGTATATGCCAGCATACGAAGTCTTAAATTTTTATATAAATGGAATTATACTGTATATATATATACTCTATTATACTATATATACAATATTATACTCTATATTTGTGACTATTGTTTTTAACTTAATAGCATAATGCACTTGAATTCTTCCATTGGCTTTTACATATTCAAGTCTCTCCCACTTAAAAAGTGGACCTCACTTTCCCCTCACCCAATTCCATCCATCACCTTATTTCCCTGTTTTCATGTGCACAGTTGTCAAGAGTTCTCTATACCATGGTCTACTTTCCTGCCTCTTGTTTCTTCTCTGTCCTCTCCAATCTGGTCTCTGTTCCCTTCCACACAGCTGTTGCCAGAGTTCCCTATGCCTTCCAGGGACTAAATCCAAAGGGCAATGTTGTTCTAATGTGAAGCTGGCATCCTTTGATTATGGTGGCCACCCCCATCCTCCTAAACTCTCTATTCCTTCTCTCTGGGTTCCCCACTCATCTCCCTGCCCCTCTCTCTCCCTAAGGCCACCCTACCCAATCATGGTCACCTTCTCTCCTCTGGCATTGTGACTGGCATGCAGAAATTATTAAATATTATGTTGTGGATGAAAACAGTAGATGAAGAAAAGGTGAAATGTATCCTGGGTAGCATATGAGTATATACAGACCTAGTTCATTCTTTCTCATGGTTGCTTAGAATTCAATTTTACAAAGAAACTGCAATCTATGTAACCATTCACCGACTGATGGACATTTAGGTCTATCATTTCTGGTTTTTTAAACTGTTACATCCTGTGCAGTGAAATATCCTTCTACTAATATTTTGAGTTATGCTGTACGGTGAATTCTACAGGAATTTTGCTAGGTCAAAGGGGGTGTGTGTATTTTTAATTTCTGTAGATACTATCAAAATGCCTTCCAAAAATATGAGAGCACCTGTCTTCCCATACCCCCTAACACTGTGGGCCATCACCATTTAAGGTATTTGTCAGTCTGATATGTGAAAAATGACCTCACAGTTTTGCTTTGCATTTCCTCCATAGTGATCCTGGCAATATAATGTTTTTAAGTGCTGCACTAAAAACAACAGCCTTAAATTGCTGCCTGGGTGGGGCAGAGGGAGGGGGGATGAACTGTTTTCTGTAAAGGCAGAGAGGAGCCCCAGGCTTCAAAGATGCTCTGCCATTACATTCTAATGGAATTGAGGAAAGATCATTACCAATGGCAAGATGTCTCAGGTTACCAGAAAAGGGGGGCAGGCCTCTATCCTGGACTGACGCCCACTTGGAGGTCTTCTGCAATGTTCCCAAACACTGCTCTGAGGACTCTGCTCAGGGAGCCAGTGGGCCGATGCCTCCTGCCGCCTGAGTTCTCAGGGCAGTGATAGGAACACAAGCGGGCAAAGCATATTGATAACACACAGTGGGAGCCACAGGTGGGAGGCAGCCAGCACTGGACGAGGCTGCAATAGATCTGAGAAAGATCCGGTGGGAGAGATAAGCCAGACCGGTGGCTCCTGATCTTCCCTGAGGTTGGGGGAATTAGGTCTTACTTGAATTTCTGATATAAACTGTCGAAACAATCCCCCTCTCCTCCCACCATTGTGAGTTCCAACAAAGCAAGGACTGGGTCTGTTTCATTCACCATCACATCCTTCAAGTCCTAGGCCCGTATGCAGCAACACTAGGCACACAGTAAACATTTGTTGAATACATTAATGACTTGGGGAGCGGGGACCGGGGACCATCCACAGTGTTTAAGAACCCCTGTATTAGAGAAACCCTTGCCTCTTTCCTCTGGTGGCAGCCAGGTTGGTGGCTTGCACAAAGGCACAGGATCACACTACCTGGGAGGAATCCTGCTGTTCTGGTTCCTCACCACTGTGGTTTTAGACAAGTTATCACTAGCTGCCTCAGTTTCCAAATCTGTAAAAGAAAGATAAGGATAATACCTACATCATATGATCATATGTTAGTATAAGGGGTGAATATATTAATGTAAAGAGTTTAAAATAGTGTCTGGCCCCTAGTAAAGTTAACAAATGTTCCTATCATCATCCTAACCTCCTGACTGACACCTCTGATCCCAGCCAGCCTGTCTATTCCCATTTACAATCAGCCCAGTAAATGCCTTCTGTCTTCTCAACCCCCTGCTGGATGGCTGGTCAGATTTGGAAATTAAAATACAGAGCACCTAGCTAAATCTGAATTTCAGATAAATGATAACAAAAAATTTAGCCTAAGTATATTTCATGCAAATATTATTCATTATTTATCTGAAATTCAATTTTAACTGGGTGTTCTGTATATTTATCTAGCAACTTTACTGCTAGATTCGATGTCAGGATCCTACTCTTTTCCTCTTCAGGAAGTTATATTATTAATATAAATTTTGAATTATTTTCAAAACATCATCTCACTATTTACAGTAATGTGTTTATTCTTTTCAAAAGAATGTCCCCTAGCACTAGAGCAGTGTTCCCTAAAATTGTCTGATTGGAAGAAGAACCTGGAATCCTAGATCCTGCCCCAACCAATCAAACCAGAGTCTCCAGGCAGTGGGCTTGGGAACCTACATTTTTGGCAAGTACTTCAGGTGATTCTAATGGACAGGCAGGTCTGGGAAACGTGTGGGAAAGAGGCTACCTCTCTGCTCCAGAGAACAGAGTAGATCATTCCCTCCAGGGGATGTTTTGTCTCCACTGGCCTTGAGGTAGATAGAAAAAGTGTAGGAGAGTTGCTTTGCACATAGTAAGTATTCAGTAAATCTCTGCTGGCTAATGAACATGGTGGTCTTGGGACAAGACACATTCCCACTATGAAACATACTGTACAGCTGTGGACACAAGCACACACATGGAGCCTCTGCTGTTGTAACAGAGTGGGGCCAGCCACCCTCCAAGGAGGACTGCTGGGGTCACTGCAAATGAGCTCCGGAGGCGACCCAAGACTCTGCCTCCTGGTTATGATTCTCCAAGTTGGTGCTCTATGAGTTTTCTTTGAATTCTTGGGTTTCTGTACTTAGTCTTTCAAAATCACTATAAGTAAAAAGTTCTTGTATTTTCCTCCTCTTCTTTTTAATGCAGCTCAACTGTTCTCCATCTTTGACATTGATCTCTGACTCCAACAACAGATTTCTTCAAACTCTTGTCTTTCTTTTTTAATTTCCTGCACTTGTCTTTTGGTGAATGTACTGAAGGGAATCAGGACACACCACTGCAAAGTATGCTGCTTTGGCATTTTGATTATTTTAAACTGAAGGCACTTGAGAAATAGCAGATGCAGGACAGCTCTCTGAATTCCCTCCTCTACCTAAAAACAAGTCATAAAATTTCCCATGAGAAAGATGACCTTCCTTTACCAGGAAGAGAAGAATGTTCTTACCAGAGGTTGTGAGTACATGTCAAAATGGGCCTGTGCAAACAAACCTACTTAAATGATCCTTATCTTCCATTCATTCTGACACATATTTTCATCTTCCAGTACCTAACAAAGAAGGGAAAAGAAGGAAGAAATAAACCAGTCACCATCCCACAACTTACCATTACTAGAAGCTTAACCCTTTTCCTTTGGCTTGTTGCTTCTCCGGAAATTTATTGTTCATCATTAAAAATAGTATACAATCTGTCAGGCCCATCTGTTGTTTGGGGTCTCATTTTTTCTATGAAGGCTGCCATGTGAACATATACTAAATAAAATTTGAATGCTTTTCTTCTGTTAATCTGTCTTATGTCAGTTTAATTCTTGGGCCCACACAGACCCTAAGAAGGTAGAAAAAGGACTTTCCTCCATTACACTACCGACGCCTTTAGAAGTGGAATGGCTGGGTCATAGTATATGAGCACGTTCGGCCTTAATAGATTATGTCAGCAGGTTTCTCCAAGTGATTTTACCAAACTATACTCTCAACAGGAAGCTTTTGAAAATTTAACAAGAAAGAAAGGAAGGAAGGAAGGAAGGAAGGAAGGAAGGAAGGAAGGAAGGAAGGAAGGAAGGAAGGAAGAAAAAGAAAGAAAGAGAAAAAAGTAAGTTTCACTTTCTCCATATCCTTACCAACACCGGGTGTTGTCTATCTTTTTCATTTTTAGCCACCCAGATGGGTGTGTTGTCCTACTTTTCTTTCAAATACAATTTTTTTAAAAAAGTAACCATTTAAAACAGAAACATCCAGAGTGGAACAGGGACGGTTTGAAAAGGAGGTGAGATTCATGTGGCTGAAAAAGTGAGTATGAGGAAAGGGGCGATGCCTGACTGCAGGGAGCTGACTGAAGTCCAGGTGACAGGAAGTGATAATAATGATGATGATAAATGGTTGATGAGTATTTCCACACACTGCTCTACATGTTCTATGTGTATGAATACATGTATTTCTAAGACAACCTTAAGATGTAACTGCTATTATTACCCTTACTCTACAGATAAGGCACAGCGAAGTTAAGCAGCCTTCCCTTAGGTCACCCGAATTTAAGTGGAACTGCCCACTGGCCTTCCGCAAGTTATTCCTGGAGGTCCAGTTTAGTCACAAGTAGCGGGGTGGGTGGGAGAAGAAGGATCTGTAATTTGCCTCTTGCCCTGGAGTCAGACAAAATGCTTCCAGGGCTGATCTAACTGGCTGGGAACCTTGTCACTGCAATTCTCAAACACGAGTTGTGAGCTCTGTAAAGCTATATAAAATACATATTCACATTGCTAGGCTCCTGCCCTCTCTTACCCAGATTCTGTTTCAGTTGGTCAGGAATGGGATTAGGGATCATGAACACACAATTTTTACAAGGTCCCCTAAATTTTTTTTATATAAGCAGGGTTAGTCTGATTGAAATAGTGTGGGGTTGTTAGATTTAGAAATTTCTACTCTAAAGAGTTTTGAAACCAAGTAACCAGAAGATTGTTCCAATCAGCTAAAGGAGGTAACTTTTATGATGGGTGCCTTTAGGGTCATACCTTCTCCTTGTGGAGTGGGTGGATATAATGAGTTTAACTTTTACTTTTTAAATGCATACATACATATGCATGTGGGTGTCATGTGTATGCATATGCATATATTTGTGTACATGTGTATATATGTTCAACTTCAATAGATATAAATAACGCCCTATACATATGCACATGTTGATTTATTCACAAATTCTGTATTTGTGAATTCACCCACTCTCTAATACTATTTGTAACCCAGACTAACACTTGCAATGTTTTTGTGGTCATTGTGGACATGTGCAGAGTAGAGAAAAATTTCAAAACCTGAAAAACCAGAAAAATCTGGCAGGTTCCCAGCTGAGGCCAAACAAGTGAGGCTCTACTGCTTGTTTCCGCTTATCATACTGGAACAAGTATCTTTTTTGTGGTCTATTTAGTGCCAGAATTTTTACATTGTGTGCTTTTTGCAGGTGATTTTGCTGTTGAAATGGCCCTCAAGCATCACACTGAAGTGCTGCCTGGTGTTCCTAAGCACAGGAAGGCTGTGATGTGCTAGAGGGAGAAAATATGTGTTTGATGAGCTTCCTTCAGGTCTGAGTTAGAGTGCTGTTGGCAAGAGTTCAATATTAATATTTGTATTAAATATATTATTAAATAAGAACACATTTAAACAGAAATGTGTATAAAACAGAGTTATGTATTGATCAGTTGATGAGTGCTGTGCTCACGGGACCTACCAGCTCCTGTATAATCCTTCAGGGTAATGAGTAGTCCTCACTGTGACTTTACAGAACATAACTACTGGGGAGCACTGTGAGGCCAGGCCTGAGGCTGCTCACCCACCTCGTTCCTAGCCAGACAGAGCTCTGAGTGTAGGGAGTATCTCTCTGCCTTTAGAGCTTTTGTATCAGCACAGGGCAGGCTCTTAACAAGTATTTGTTGAATGCTGAGTGACAGAATGATTCTGGGTTGATTCATTGATTGTGCCCCTACCGTGCCTAGTCCTACCTGGAGATCACCATTCCCAGCAAGTTGCTGGCTTCACAGCTACAGGACAGTAGGGCCTTCCCTGAACCCATGGAGACTTAACGAGAGCCCTCTTCTAGCCCCGCTCTGCAGTGTGGATCCGGATGCCTGTACCCCACGAGCTTCCTTTCATGGAAGGTAGTAGGAAAGCAAGAGAAGGAAAAACAGTCACAAAGTGTATGCTGTGTACTGTCTGGCACAGAGGGAAATCTGGTCCATTATTTATGATTATTTGACTCATGTGCAGTCTTTTCAATGCAAATGTTTCAAGGAACCTAAGTTCATACCAAGGTTTTCTACATTTTAGATGGACAATAAATCTGAATGTTCTTTTTCCTGAGCTAAGTGAGTCAGAGAAGCATCAACTATATCCAGAAGGCATTTCTGTCCTTGGAGACCAGCTGACTCTGGTCCAGGCCATGCCACATGAGTGAATTCTACGTCTGAGCCTGCAGGAGAGTCTTGATTGCATTCCAGGCCAGCAGCATTACTGGCCACAGCTAACTGAATTTTTCTTTTCAGGGAACAGAAGACAGGCTGTGGGTTCTTGGAAACCCTCCCAATATCCCTCTGACTCAGTTAACCTTCTGAAGAAGTAGATGCTTAAGTGTGAATATTTCAGGTTTTTTTGCCCTCGTGATCCTTGAAAAAATTATGTATTTTGTGCTTCGACAAAAGGAAAAATCTTATCTATTTTTTAAGTGAGATAGGTCAAAAGACCTAGGCTTGCTGTAAGAATCGTTTGGTTCTGGACATTTTGAGTGAAAGGAGAGTGAGGAAATGTTGCTAAGCAACACTGCACACCCCTCCACAGAGCCCCATCATCACCTAGCAACAGGCTGCCTGGCTTGACCCTCAGGCTCCTGCTAGGTAGAACCACCACAGGCATGGTGCCTGACAGGTCCTTGGGTCAGTGGCTCACTCTTGCAACAAGCTGGATGTGCGGAGTGCTTATGAGTCCCCATGCTAGGGAATGGGGATATATAGATCAAAAGAGGAGGCTTCTGCCTTCAGTGAGTTGTTCAGACTAGTTTCAGTGGGAGGTACAGAAATAGATGATTATACTACAGAGTGGTGGCTGCTATTTTAGGAAATAAAAACACTGCTTTATCTAAACAATTGACACCAGAGTTCTTCACTAGGAGAGAACTGGCTTTATTGGAAGGATCACCTGATAAACTCCTGGGTCAGGATTTGGCACATGAAGGCATGGATGTTGTCAGATAGAGGATTCAGGGGAGAGTTCCTGAAAAAAGGGGACAAGAAGGGCAGGAAGGTACCCCAGCTAGAGAAATCCTAGCTGGAGGATCAGTTTAAAAAATGATGTCGATTTTAAGTGCTTTGCTTTTAAAAGCACTTCCCATGACCCATAAACCTTCAATAAACATTCTGCTGCTCATAACAGAATCCAGTTCACCGTTACCGTGAAGGGAATGATCAAAGAGAAAAGGTCTCGACCCATATTGAGTTGACGTCAGGGCAGAGGTACCAAAATAGCTGCAATATATAGAGAAAAGAACAGTTTAGCCAAGGCTGGAAATTGACACAGTTGTGACTTTGAGAACACAAATTCAGAGAAATCTTGGGCAGGGCTCATACTTCCAGGCTGACGAACTGGGCAAGATGACCTGAGTCAGTCCTATCCAGATCTTAAGGGATGGGGGAAGCCTGGCCCAGATGGGGCTGTCCTGTCACAGGCGAGGGGAGGAGCTTCTGATTGGCTTGGAGAGTCAGAAGAAAAGTGTCCAGAGGAGGGGACTCCCAAGAGAACTGAAGGAGGAGAAGGTGAGGTGGTGCTGAGAAGCAGCAGCAGGAGCAAAGGGCCACCTGCAAATTGGGGTATCAAACCTCAGAAAATGGAGAACTTGTCATAAAGCAATGGCACCTCATGTAGTAAGGAGTGGGGCAGAGATGGAAAACCTGAGATGATATCCCAGCTTCTGAAACTTCTTTTACTCAAATCTAAATCTCGCAGCACTATGGTCCTATCCACTTTTAAGTGTCATGGTGTCTAAAGATAGGTAGATAGATGATGATAGATAGACAGACCAAAGAAAAACCCACTGCAGTCTCTCTCCACATGTATCTGCAGATCCCCTCCCCACCCCACCCCCAAAACTGAGATCAGCCTCTGACTGTGGATGTGTCCATTTCTCAGGGAAGAATTCAACTACTACGTGAAATGAACACACTATGCTATCTTGCCTTCCAAACTCAGAGTTTACAAAGTACTTGTGTTGTTAATAATTTGCTTGGCTTCTTAAACTGGGAACCAAAAAAAAAAAAAAAAATTGCTTCCTTTTCTTTCCATGGATAGGCTTACAACCCCTCCTTTAGCTGGAATTTTCTGAGCCTGTCATGTCCTGTCAGCTCTATGGCTTCTGCTCTGACAAAGGTAATCCCAGTGCTTAGGGCAAAACCAGTGCTTTCTACCTGACAATGCTGAATAGATAGAAAATTTACTTGACAATATTGCATGGCCTAGATTCTGGGCAATGGGTGTGTTCAATGTGTCTGCACATGTCTGCTGTGGGATTCCCTGCTTCTCTTTAAGAGCAACAATTAAATTGCATTCAGCAAAGTTACTTATTTAGTCAGTGGAAAGGAAGGGCAGGAGGGAGCATGTCCAGTATGGTACTGGAGGACGGTGCTGGCAAAGGCTGCCCTATAAAAGGGCTGTGAAGATGCTGAGGAAGAGTGTGGCCCCATTTTTACCCATGCATTCCAGGGCCATGTGGGTGGAAGTAGGAAAACATAGAGTCCAAGCCTCGGGGGGACGAGGGCCAGGCAGAGTGACATCATGCTAGTTGGCACTGGTCCCTCCAGCTTGTTGGAAAAGACTTCTCTTGAGTACCTCACACACTAAGCAAGACTGTAGTGGATGTTACACTGGAGGGACCTCCTTATATGTAAATGTTTGTGGGAGGAATAAATGCATGGATAACTTAGATAAATAGATTCAGTCTTTCTCAATGGCCATTGTAATCACTGATCCACACATGTGCCTGTGTTCCCATAGGAACCAAACAATTCACTTCACAGTGAAACATTAACAACTGCTCTGTAGAGTCCTCACAGGGTTTGAAAGCCAAGCATGCTATAGGACCAGCAGGGGTTGTCCCATTGCACACTTTCAAGCAGATCCCACCCTAGGGCAAGAGAGGCAGCTAGAGCAAGCAAGGGGTGGGGGTTAATAGAGCCACTTAGGTTGCCGAGGTTCCTTTCTGCATTCAGGATCTGGCTTCTGCCACTTGATTCAGGAACTTGGGAACTTGTTCTCAGTGCACCAAGGAAGTGTCAGTGGGAAATTAGTTCACATTCCCTGGACTTATATAGCAGAGTGCTGTGGGAGGCTTATGGATGATCTTATCCAGGGGCCCGCCATGTTTTCCTTCAAGTTTGAAGGTAATAGACGCTCTCCAGTATCAGAGGAAATCAGCACCTGAGGGCCTTTACGAATGTAGTTGAAAATGAAGTCCAGCCAACCAAGAGATGAATCAAAATAAAAAATTAAGGGAGAGAGAAGGCATGATAAAAAAGACTGGTAAAGAGGGATGACCCCATATAAACAGTGTTAAGATTCTGCTAATGGTAGAAATTGTGGCTTCAGAATAAAATGTAAAATCTCAACGTATAAAGCTGGCAAATTCAGGAGGGTGGGAGAGAGAAGGGAAAAGGAAATCTACAAATGTTAATTTCCTTATTCATAAAAGGAGTTAGCAGATAGTGCAGAAAGCTAAAATACATTTAAAATAACTGCTTTTTAAAAACCCTTTCCTTAATTTTAACAGGTTTATTTTAGAAACTAGTAATTTTTTTTTAAAGATTTTATTTATTTATTTGAGAGAGAGAGAGAGAATGAGATACAGAGAGCATGAGAGGGAGGAGGGTCAGAGGGAGAAGCAGACTCCCTGCCAAGCAGGGAGTCCGATGCGGGACTCGATCCCGGGACTCCAGGATCATGACCTGAGCCGAAGGCAGTTGCTTAACCAACTGAGCCACCCAGGCGCCCTAGAAACTAGTATTTTTAATGGTAGGAAAACATTTATCTGAAATTTAGCAATTCCTTCCATTTTACTTCAGTTTTTTTTCTGCTAAATTCAAGTACACTTACACTCGATGTTTATTGTTTAGAATAGGATGTATGCTCTAACTGTAAAAGCTAATACAATGCAAAGCTTCCATCAAGATAGTAGTAGGAGTGAAAGGTATTTTGCTCTTCACATAGGGCATGATAAGGTATTTGCAACATAATCTCAACAAATTAATGAGAAAAAGCAGACAGCCCAGTAAAAAAAAGGGGGGTGGGCAAAAGGCTGGAACAGGCACTTTATACAACAGATATAAATGGACATAAATTCAGAGAATTTATTACTCAGGGAAATGCAAATTAAAACCAATTGAGCAATGTAGTAACATTACTCCCAGAATAGCTAAAGTGAAGAAAGAAAGAAAAAAAAATCTTGCCATGTCAATTGTAGACAAGGTTGGAGATCACCAATATTCTCACACATTGTAATGGTAAACTGATACAACTACCTTGGAAAAGTTTTGGCTTTTTCTGATTAAGTTGGGCATATGCATGCTTCATGAAACAACAATTCTATTCCTGAGGAATACCTAACAAATGTGCACATATGTGTTCCAAAATTATGACAGGAATATCTTACCAGCATTATTTATAATAGTCCTAAACCGAGATAAACCAAATGTCCATTGACAGTTGAATGCATACATAAATTTGGAATGGAATACTATACAGCGATGAAGATAAATTATAAATACATGCAATGATGTTGATGAAACTCACAAACATAATTTTGAGTCAAAGAAGCCAGATACAAAATAATACCTAATGTATGATTCCTTTTTAAAAAGATTTTATTTATTGGGCGCCTGGGTGGCTCAGTTGGTTAAGCGACTGCCTTCGGCTCAGGTCATGATCCTGGAGTCCTGGGATCGAGTCCCACATCGGGCTCCCTGCTTGGTGGGGAGTCTGCTTCTTCCTCTGACCCTCCTCCCTCTCATGCTCTCTGTCTCTCATTCTCTCTCTCGCAAATAAATAAAATCTTTAAAAAAAAAAAAAGATTTTATTTATTTACTTGACAGAGAGATAGCGAGAAAGGAAACACAAGTAGAGAGAGAAGGAGAAGCAGGCTTCCTGCTGAGCAGGGAGCCTGATGCAGGGCTCAATCCCAGGACCCTGAGATCATGACCTGAGCCAAAGGCAGACGCCTAAAGACTGAGCCCCCCAGGCGCCCCTGTATGATTCCTTTTATAAAAAAAAGTTAAAAAGAAAAGGCAAAAACTAACTTATAGTGTTAGAAGTCAGGATAGGAGGACTTTAGGGAAGGAGAGAACAGTGTGATTAGGAGGACTCTTAGCAGGGAGACAGGAGTGGAACTTTGGGGATGCTGGTGATGTTCTATATCTTGACCTAAGTGGAGGTTACACAAACATATTCATTTTGTGATAATTCATTGCATTTATGATTTTGATTTGTTCCCTTTTCTGTATGTATGCTGTACTTCAAAACAATGTTTTCAAATAAAATTAAAATTAAAAATTAAAAGTAGGATTGTGGTATCTCATTTTGGTATACTTATTTTTATCTATGTTTAGGTATTCATTAAGAGATTTCTGTAAGAATGTTCACTAAATATTCATGATCATTCTTTCTGGGTTTTGGAATTTGGGGTGATTTAATTTTTTTTTTTTTGTATTATTGTTTGAATCTCTATAATGCATTCATCATTTCTAAGAAATATAAGGAAGACATTTTACTACAAGTAGAGATCTTGCTCAATGGGAAGGATGGGCAAAAACCAAGATATATTAGAAGAGGAATAAATGCAATGAGGACTGCCCAGCAACAGAACAGAATGGTCTGGTCTACAAAAGAGCCAACTCCTCACTTTGTAAGTGTCCGTGAAGAAGACAACAAAGGGTCTTCATCACCTATATGCCTCCCAGATCTCAGCGTTAATATGTCTGAGTCCATGACTGCTTCAGGTGGGCTGCCCAGGAACATTTGGGAGCATCTCTGGGTGTCACAGGGGCATTTTCCCCAAAGCCACCTGGAGGAGGACTTATTTCTGGAAATGACTCCTAGACATGCCTCGTCTCATTGCTGATCTGGATTCTTTTTTCTTTTTCTTTTTTTTTGACAGTCCTGCCCAGGGATTTTTTTTTTTTTTTTGAAGATTTTATTTATTTATTTGAGAGAAAGAGGGAGGGAGGGAGGGGAGAGGGAGAAGCAGGTTCCCTGCTGAGCAGGGAGCCCGATGTGGGGCTCCATCCCAGGACTCTGGGATCATGACCTGAGCCGAAGGCAGACGCTTAACTGACTGAGCCACCCAGGCTCCCGCTGATGTGGATTCTTTAACACAAAGCTGTTCCCTTTAACTTGGGTATTCTGTCAGCCTTCTTACCTTTTGCCTCAGGTGTTCCTGGCCTAAATTTGTAGCTGATTTTCCTTCTGTGTAGTACTTCTGTAAGTTCTGCAGACATTCTGAGCCATAATTCCACTTTTCCCTCAGAAAATAGGTGTGAATTTCAGCATGGCCATTAGCAGCCATATGTTAGGTCAGTAGAGTACTTTAAATGATGATCTCCTTTTCAGTATTTAACAGTCAGGCACTCGCTATATGCAAGAGCACCACTCAACACTGGGTATATACTAGAAACTCCATATGAGGGATTTCTTAAATCTGTTTTGCTGATTTATCCCCAACACCCAGTATAGGAACTAAGGCACAGTCAGTGCTAAATAACTTTTTCCTGAATGAATGAATCACCATCCTTGCATTCAAGGATCTCCAGCTAGTGGAGGAGGTAGAAATGCACTTAAATAGAGGGATATGTGCAGAGTGCTGTGAGTACCCAAAAGAGGGAAGAAATAGGTCTTTGAAGATTAGGAAGGCTTTTGAGTTGGGATCTAATGAATGAATAAGATTTTGATAGAATGAGAAATGGGTGGAAACCATTTCAGGTAGAGGGGGAGCCCATGCAAAAGGAGAACAATATAGGTTCAGGGAAAGACAAGTGCTCCAGGCGTGGGAAAGCCAGTGGGAGGAGGTGAGGCAGAGGAAAGATTGTGAAGGATTTTTGAACCATGTTCTAAGAAATTTAGGTGGATTCCATAAGTGGCAGATGGGAACAATTGAAAGCATTTATCAGAGGAGTAACTTGTTAATATCTATATTTTAGAAACGGAACACTGTGGCACTGCAGATGCTCTGCTTAAAGAGAACTAGATAGGAGGCAGGGAGACCATCAGGAGATTTTTCATTAGTACAAGGGAGAAGGAGGACACAACTGATCTAGGGCAGTGGAATGTGGAAAAGCACACCTTTGAAAACCACTTTAGTTCATGTCCCCTGAAAAGCAGAGGCCAACATTGTATTAGACTTATCTGCAAGAGATTTACTGGAGGGAACATGTGTGAAAGCTAAAGGTGGGGAGAGCCTTCAGACCATAGAACAGGTCCTATCTCAGTGAAGAAGAGAAAATGAAGGAGGCCTGGGGAGGAGAGTCTTAGACCCAGCAGAAGTCTAAGAAAATTTCTGCAGTACTGATGTGGAGTCCTCAAGCCAAAGGTGCCCTCTAAGGAGCTCCACAACTTTCAGGAATGGGCCTTGCATGTGCAATCACAGGCACTCTCTGCCTGGAGTGGCCCATGGAGAATGTGAACTCAGTACAAATACAGACATGGCCCCAGAAGGGGTCGTCAGCAGCTAGGGCCTTTGGTTAATTATGCTCCATGAAGCAGAAGATAGGAGCAATAACCAAAGAGAAAGAAGAAGAAGGAGGAGGAGGAGGAAAGAAGAAGGGGAAAGAAGAAGAAGAAGAGGAGGAGGAGGAGGAAGAGGAGGAGGAAGAAGAGGAGGAGGAAGAGGAGGAAAGAGGGGAAGGGGGAGGAGGAGAGGTGGAGGAGGAAGGAACAGTACGTTCCCATGGCTACCACCAAACCTTACTGGAAGAGGGAGAAGCTCACTCAGAGGTTTGTAGGTAGGCTTCTAAATGGGTGATACTACCATTAACAGAGGAAGGAACATAGTAGAAGGAGCAAGTTTCATTAGGGATGTTAGGGAGTTTGAACTTTGAATAGGTTTAGTTTGAGGTTCCTGTGGGGCATCCAAGGGATATATCCTGAAGATATTTGGAAATTAAGGATTAATGTGGCAGCAATTTACAGCTGTTCACTAAACCCTGTGTCCCCACTTTTTGGGCTCATGACCTGCCTACATTTCCCAGCCTTCCCTGCAGTTAGGTGTAGCGATGTGAGTGAGTTCTAGACTGTGGAATATCAGCAAAAGTGTGTGCCACTTTCATTCCTAGCCCTTACAAGCTTCTTCTCCCACCCCCTCATGCCCTTTGCCCTTCCAATAGTGGCATTGACAGGACAACCATGAAGCTACATGTTGAAGGTGGCAGAGCTTCCATCAACCTGGGTCCCTGAATGACTGCATGGAATGGAGTAATTCTGCCCACCTAGCATGGGCATGGGCGGTTTCCTTGAGCAAGAAATAAATTTCTATCATGTTTCAGCCATTATCTATTTATATTTATTACAGCAGATAAGCCAGCCCTAACTAACATAATGAATCCTTACTAGTACACTGAGGTCCAAGAAAGAGGCCAAGGCTAAAGATGTAGTTGTAGGAGTAGACAAGGGAATCCAGGGAGACAGTAGAAAATGAGAGAAGAGAGCTGAAGACAGACACTAGGCTAACATCTTCTTTAAATCCAAGGGCCCAGGTGGATGACAAGGAACCAGGGAAGGAGAACAAGATGTCAACCCAGACTGTTAGGAGAACCAATGTTATTACCATTGTTTTTCAAAAGAGGAAAATGAGATTCTGAGAGATTTGTCTGACATCATTTGATGGCAGAACCAGAACCAGCACCTGCTGCTCAGGCCCTCAACAGCCTATGTTAGCCCATCTGGGACAGCACTGGGTAGCGTGGCCAGCTGACTGCTCATCCTCTTGTTCCCACCACTGCCTCCTGCTTATGGCGACTGCTTGACCCCTCCCTATAGGCTCTGCTCTTCTGGCTTTTCATTTCCCTGGACTAATCCTGACCTGAGACAAGAGTTAAGCTCCTGTTGCTTATTCTGTGCCCCCATCTTGTGTGCCGGTTTAGCCATCTGGGCATCCACTTGTGCCTGAGATTTAGTCCCACCTTGTGCCTCAATTCTCATAACAGGAGCTGTGGTTTGGCCGATGGCCCCAAAAGTCTTGTCCACCTAATCCACCAAAAATGTCCATACCTACCCATACTTTTCTCTTTGTTCTCCTCCTGGGTACCAAGGATTGGGCCCCTGCAGACAGACCCTATATTCAGGTTTCCTGGTCCCTCTGCTTCCCCTTGCATTAGGTCACCTCTACCTCATCTGTAGCCTAACCCTCAGCCCTGGGCTTTCACACTCTGTCTGTCAGACAAAATATTTGTACTCAGTCCCTGCTGCAGGGGCTGTGTCCCACCCATTACTGCCACAGTCCACCCAGCAGCAAGCCCCAGACCACACTCACAGCCATCTAAGGATAAATCAGAAATTCCCCATCAGAAGACAGGGCTCTGATAGTCACCAACATTCACTTTTGAAATGGAGCCCAGCCCACTGGGGTGCTGTTATTTGAGCTTATTTGATTTTGTTTTCTAGTTTCCTTCCTGGGATATCACTGATGTCATCTGTCAGTCTTTGAATAGCTTTAATAAGATCCTTTCACTACAACTCAACATTGTTCTAAAAGGATCTTATCACTAGATATCATGGTGGTCTGTTTAAATGAGGAGAGAATGTTGTGATTCTGATTTACATTTGTTAGAAATGAAGTTGTTTCATTGCGGCGGCGGGGGGGGGGGGGGGGGTGAGAATCAGCTTATATACCATCAATTCTAATTTGTGCTAATTTCAAAGTTACGAAGCTGGGGTAAGTCTTCCACATCAAGTAACTAATGACAAGCTCAGCTAATTCATGTCTTTGGAGATTTCAGTCAATTTACATTCTCTTCTAAGAACCTATTCTTCCTTTCCCTTAATAATGATACCATTCTTAATTACTAATAGTTATACATCCTGACCAAGAATTTATAACCAATTTAAATATTTATTTCGAATTGAACTTCACTCTGCACACTTTTATGATTTTCTTTTATGGGAATATAGAGAAAGAACATGGTTGGGAGTTCCTGCTTAACTAACAGCTGTTTGGCATGTTAAAAAGCAGGGATGTCTGCATGTCCCCACAGAGCATGATCATTAACCATTTAGCAGTTAGGTAATGTCTAGGTATGGACTATTCATAAAAGCAGAGTATCCAGGAGTTGTTTTTAAATTACCTGAAATGAGCTCATCTTTCAAATCGTATCACGGATTTTCTTGGACCCAATGTTGAAATAATTGGTTGAAAGATCATCTCCATCCTGTAATTAATTTTTACCATCTGCTTTTTCTGTTCTTCACTAGAGATCTTGATTTTTCCTATGATTTTTTTCTACATTTCTAAATTCTTTCCATTATCCTAACAGAATCATAGTAGATCATTTTTTATGTTTTTCCATCCCCTTGAGGACTTACTCTGCATTCATTAAAATTTAAGCTGAAGAAAACCCAAAATACTCAAATGACATTAATTAGTGCCAAAGGACAAATTAATTTTATAATTGCTATCTAATTATTGTATGAAATATATTTCAGAAATGACTGTACATGATAAGCACCTGAGTAAATGAAGCTGGGCCTGCTTTGGAATTTCATTTTTAAGAAAAGGATTTGAAAATTAAAAGAAAGAAAGTGGTTCTAATGGACAGTAGATGCTTCTTTCACTCCAGAAACATTTATTCTGTACCTCCTCTCTGCTATGCCCCATTAGGGATAGAAGGTGAATGGACATGGCTCCTAACTGCAGGATGCTCATAGCATGGTAGTAGAGATGAAGGAGGTATATAAAAAAAAAAGTAGTATGTGAGGCAGAGTAGGATCAATCTACTGAGGCACAGAAGGAAGATGACTCCCCTTAGGGACTTAGGAAGGGCTTGTGGAGATATCATTTGAGCTTGACTTTGAAGAATGGGTTCACAAATGGAAATTGGTAGGTCTGGAAGGGCATTCCAAATGGAACTATTCTTTTCATTTTACAGTTGAGAAAATTGAGGTGCAGGGAGGTTAAGCCACCCAAGGTCATGCAAATAATAAGTGGCAGGCCCAAAATTGGAACTCTGAGCTGATTCTGAAAACAAGTTTTTTTTTCCCAGTACATCCAGGCTTTCACTCAAATTTCCTCATTTAGTACAATGATGTATTAGAGATGTTCTTTCTTCCTCACGCCAGGATATTTTGGTTTTAAGGAAGAGAGACCATGCAAACAGTTCAAGTGAAAGGGCGGGTTTTGTTTTGTTGGATTTACTTTTGCTCATTTATTTTAAAATAAAGATATAGGGGCCTCTTGAGGAACCCACGTGAGGAAATAAGCAGAACCTTGTGCACGCTGACACCCATTGAAGGCCCACTTCACTCTCTCCTTATAGTCTCCCTGGTCTCCATTTCTTCCCGTTTGCTCTGTTTTTCCTCCATTCTTCTCTTCCTATGAAGGAGTCGTCTTTGCTTCTTCATCAGTTTATCCATGGCCTTCAAACTTTCCCAAACCCGAGGAGCTTCTGCATCTTTTAAATGCATTTTACTTTTCAAATGAGAGACTTGATTGGAGCAGTTCTTCTTTCTGGGCAGAGCCCTTCATTATCAGTCATTTATAAGCTGCTGATTGGATGTCCTCCTAGTTCCAAAGAACTGTGGCTGGAAGCAGTGAGAGTAGAGGTATATGGTTCATGACCATCTGGCAGTATGTGGTAGGACAAAGATGCATTCCCTGCCCTGACTGGTTCCTGACTGATCCCAGAAGTAGTCCCAGAAATTCGGAGATTCAGGAATTTTGAGAATGCTTACCTATTTGATCTTGAAAGCAGTTATGAGCTCTGCCAATTCTATAATACCACAGTGACTTATATTATCATCTGTACTGACTTGAGGTGAAGGGCCATTGGAAAACAAGACTTTGAGACATAAAGGAGCTACTGTACTTGATAGTTATGGTAGTAACGATGATTATGATAGTAATGAATAAGGACCAGCTTCTTCATGTGGCACTGGAGAGCTTATATAGAAGAAAGCACTAAGCTCAGGGCTTTAAACTCTTGGCTCAAATCAGGGCATGGTCAAAGAAATGGAGAACTTCCGTGATGGTGCTAATAGAACTTCCTATTTTTATATCACATACTGAAAACTAGATCAAAATCTAGTTGTACAGGCTTCCGAATTACAAGACAACTGCAACTTTTGCAATGTCAAGACTCTTATGTTAAGATTAGGTTATGTTAGTATGGCATGTGGGACCTTGAAACTGAGATGAATACATTTGGATAGGTTTGCAAAATCTAAGAACCTTGCACCTCAAATCTATTAAACCTTTCTTACCAGTACAAACACCTCCTTCCATACCATCTGAGGCCACTCACCTGACATAATAGGCTTTCAAGGAAAAGCCTGTTCTGAAGATTTGCCATCACTCTGCTTATTACTGAACCCCCAGTTACAGTAAGATCCATGCATCCTCAGTCTGTTCCTAGAGATAGATTATACACCAAAACAACAGCAAGATTTTGTTAAGTGTATATCCATAAGAACCTGAGATGGAAAAAATATTCGACTGGACTACATTTATTAATATGGGTACTATTAGCCAAGATTTTGGACTTCATGCGCTAGTTTGAAGAGCTGGAATTAGCTCTACCAGTTTGGTTGGTTTGTTAACTGTTGGTTGACTATTGGCCCAATAGCAGTCTATGTTTAACAAAGCAGAGAGGTTCAAACCTCCCTGGAATAACGTCAAAGACAGGAATATGAGAAAGCTGAAAGGAGATTATTTTGTGCAACCCACTTACCCACCACCTGACTATGTCTCACAGGGGACCCAGAGACTGACCTTTATTAAGGCTTTGAGACATGCTCTGGTAAGGAGAGGACCAGATGCCTTGAACAGCCCTGTGAGAATGACAGTGGGAGAATTTCCAATGAAATGGGCTTTCTGGTTCAGCAGGAATGATGGGGCCCTGGGGCAATGAGTCCAACTGACAGCGCTTAACCAGCAGACAAGATGGGTACAATTACTATAGTGTGCAAAAGGGGTAAAGACAGTTTTAAGTTTGAACTGCTGGAATTAACTTTTAAAAGAAGCATGGGCACCCTACTAAAGCATTACTTTACATAAGCAGAAAAATTCTAGGTCAGCAGAAACATGATTTGAATAACCACAAAAAGAAGTTATTTCTCTTTCAATTCCCAGACCTTTGCCAGCTCACAGGAGCCCCAATTCCTTGATGAAGAGAAGACTAGATCTCCTTAGGAAGGAATCTTCAGCACTGTCAGAAATAATACAGTAATATATAAGTCTTCCTCCAAGCCATCCCCAAAGGGACCCAAGGTCATTTACCAGGGTGACTAAGCATCAAGGAAAGAGAAATAATGAGAGTTTTGAGGGCAAAGTACTAAATATATATTGATGTTAATCTCTGGAAAGCCAAAATATCCCCGTGTTCTACCATTCAGAGCAAATCTGTAGCATATTCTACTGACAACTGTAACTTACGCTTTTGCGAAACAGCTGCTGGTTTCCTACTGAGCTCTGGTAGAGACTGAAAGGTTGACCAGAGGACACCAGATTAGTAAGCAGTACAACTTGCCATCATGAACTGGATGCTATCTGACCCACCAAGCCATATGGCTGTGCATGCATAGCAGGGATTCATTATCAAGTGATAAACGCCTTACTTCTTTTGATGTGTAAGAGTCCGTTGGTCAGAGTAAGGTTTTACAAGATACCATGATGGCAAATAGAGCATTCTTTGAGCCTATCAATAGTGGGACTAACAGAAGCATTGCAGGAAAGGAAAGCAAGTCCACAGTCAAAATAGTTGTCTGTTGTCTTGAGAACAAATTGGTTTCCCCTCCATGATGGAAAGGGGTTTAATGTAATCAACATACCCACCATGTTGGCCTGTCACCAACACCCTCTTGGAATTGGTGCCCTACTGGAGAAGAAGTGTTGACTTCTGCCATCAGCAAATTGGGCAATCAGCAGTGGCAGTAGCCAGATCAACCTTGGTAAGGGATAGTCCATATTTTTGAGCCATCATCCCTTTTGCTATGGCCACTTTTTACATGGGCCACTGAGCAAGCTGAGGAGAAAGCTAATATTCACATATTAATGTCAGCATGTCCACCTGACTTTTGAAAGTCTCTCTGCACTTGATGCCATTGGAAGTTATCAGATGAGACACAAACGTCATCATGTTCCATCCATTTTGAGAAATCAGACCTCTTCCCCAGATCTCCTTTTCATAAATCTTCCAATTTTTTTCTAAGTCCCCAGTCAACCAGCCAAACTATTAGCACCTGTCTAATGATCCTTATCTCTGGCTATCTCTCCTATTCAGCAAAGAGCTCTAAGTTCTGTCCATTGGGAAGATTTCACCACTGTCAGGCCCACCTTGAAAGGGTCTGAATGCAACAGCAGTCTGTTTCTTGTTGGTGCCACCATGTTGTGTGGATATATCTGTAAACCAGATCCAAGTTTTTATGTCCCTCTCATATGGTCATAAGGAGTTTCTATAAGACTTAAGTTTGGAAGAAGGGAGGGGCAGCAATGCAGCAAGAGTGGGTATCATAAGACTCTGTGCCTTCTGGATCTGCTTAAGTCCAATCTTATATATATTTAGTTATAGGACCACCTGGGAAACAATGTTGGAAGAGAGAAGCTACCCATAGAATGTTTTCAGCTGGGGAGAAATTTATGGTGCCATTTTTTCCACAACAGGATTTTACAAGTCCAGGGATCAATGGGGTGGAAATGTTAAAGAACCCTCTCACCATTACCTGATAATCTATCACCATTCTTGAAAACTTGGTCTAGAGGTTTAGAGTTTTTGGTTGTCAGGAGGTGGGGTGGAATGCTTTACCAGGGGATGTTCCTACTGACTCACATGCTGAAACGTGGCAATTTGGGGCCTCCTTATACCACTGCCTCAAAGCAATAGGCAGATAGAGAAGGGGATTTAATGAGCAGTCTGGGTAATACATCCTGAATTCCAAGGGGATATTAGGTTGGTTCTGTATAGTAGGGGATAAGAGAGGACCAGGTTTGACACCCAGGGGATTTAGTGGGCTCTTCTTAGTACTTTAATGTCCAAAAGTAAAATCCAGTAGAAAACTACAGCTGTCCATTAAAGGTAGGACCACTGAGGACTCACATGACTCAGAAATAAAGGTTTGTGTCATTCTACCAGGTAAAGAATGCCAACTACATGATGGCAAAGGGAATTTGGAAAGGGTGGTAAAAAAAAAAAAGTGATAATATCAACCTAATGACAGTTACAGAAATGAGAACTATAGTAGTTTTAAATAATAAAATATGATGAAAATATAGTAAGTAAATAAAAATAAAAACATACATAAATAAGTTTTAAAATTATATATACACACACATCCACTTTATCTGTTGCCTATTATTTTAGACAAGGAGAACTGTTGTTACTCTGGATCTGACAGAGGTAACTATGTATGCACTTTGAGGTAGATCCAGAGATTACTGGGGCTTTGTGTCTCTCTCTTTGAGGGGAAAGAGTATCTTAAGGGGAGCTGATTCTGATAGTTGGATTCAATGACATTATTGTATGGGAGTTAAATATGCCTAGGTATATAATAGATAGAGCCACAGAAGGACTGGTTGTGCCAGTTACTTTTCATCTGCTCTCATACCTTCCCAGCCCTCAGCCTGCTCTGCTCTATCAGACTTCATTTCCCAGACTCCCTTGCCAGGCTCCAGTTAGGATTGGCCAATGGGAGGAACTGTAAGAGATTGGCAGGAAGGAAAAGGAGAGAAGCAGGGTACCCCCTCCCCATTCTCCCTGCTCTTGCAGTGTTTCTGGCTGTGTTTCCTCTGTCCTTCAGTTCTGACTAAGTGACTTCTCCCCCAGAGCCTCAATTCCAGCACACACAGGTGGTCCTGGCTTTTGGCTATCAGGCTTCACACACTTTCTTTGTCATTTCTGCCTTAGGGAGGTAGTGCTTCCTGAAATTACTAATGTCTGGGATACCTTGCCCTCCACTGTACTCTATCAGCTTCCTAACACATTGCTCCCAATTACCCAGATTAAAATCCCCCTGTTGATCTGTGTGATTTAGGCTGTTTCCCAAGCCTATTACTATGTGTGCTGTCACATCGCTGTGAGACATTACTGTGTTAAGCCTTATGAATGTTTATCATCTGCTTGACTTGTTTCCCACAAAATCCAAATGAGCACCTACATTTATGAACCAGTTAAAAAATCAAATTCACACGCATCAGTGCCCTGCAAAGAACATCCAGAACTGAGCTTGCTCTGGGAAGTTTTAGGACTATTGCAGCTTTGCCCAAAGAAAAGGTCACAACCATTTTGCAACAAACGGCTGCATCCTAGAATTGTCCTTTAATCATGTCTAGTATGACATGCTAATGAGGGAGGGGTCATGGCTTCCAAGGAGCTAATTATCAGTGTGATGGCATTTCCAAGTTCATCTCTGCCTAAGTAGCCACTCTTTTCCCTTAAACACACAGGAGGGGGAATCTTTCTTAAAGGAAAGTTGTGTTCTAGAAGTCAACTCTATCTTTCTCTCTCTCTTTTTTTAAGATTTTATTTACTTATTTGACAGAGAAAGAGAGAGCACAAGCAGGGGGAGTGGCAGGTAGAGGGAGAGGAAGAAGCAGGCTCCCCGCAGAGCAGGGGGACCCTGATGTGGGATTTGATCCCAGGACCCCGGGATCATGACCTGAGCCAAAGGCAGTTCCTTAACCAACTGAGCCACCCAGGCGCCCATAGAAATCAACTCTTAAGAAAACCCAGACCTACTGAGTCAGGACCTCAAATTTCAACATGGTTCCCAGTTAGTTCACACTCACCTTCAGGTTTGGAGAAGTGACTGATCTAAGCCCGTGGTGTAGAGGTTTTTACTAAAGTAATTTTAAAAAGTTAAAATAGTCATGGGTAAGCACACAGATTGTTGAGGTTTGAGTCTAGGTTCCAGCACTGACTGCCTTGGGTAGGTCATGGCACTGAAGGAAGAGCAGAAAGCAGTTCTGGTCCCCTAGGGCCCCATGCAAACCTGGGATAGCGACTATACAGGGAAGGCACGTGGCTTATTTTGAATCAGGCTGTCTCTTCACCAAACCCTATAAGCACAGAGACCACCTGTGGTCCTTCAGAAACCGAAGTGACTAGGGCAGATACCCATTCCCTCCTGCTTCCTTCTCAACAAGGCACTTCCCTAGGCAGACATCCCTATCCCCAACTTTGGGTAGACTCTGGTCAGCTGAGGGCCTGTGTGCTCCTTCCTTAAAGAATGAGGAACCTTTTCCCAGAGCTGTCCAGCAGCCAACACCCCTCCCCCCCTGCAACACACCTCATTAGCCAGGATCAGTTGCTGATCCTTGCACAACTTGCCTGGCAAGGCAACAAACATGGCAACAGGCTAAGACTGACCAAGATTTCTACACTGGTGAAAGGTCACCTTCCCAAACAGTGGATTCCTGACCATAACTGGGAAGAAGCGGCTCTGCACATGGGAAGGCAGCCACACACCTGCTACTAAAAGTAAGGCACTAGGTTGTCAAGGTGCACAGGGGGTCTACCAGGCCAGCTGAAAGGGACAGGTATGGGAAACAGGGGGATGTGGGGGGAGGACAGGGCCCCACCTTCCCCCAGCTCTGCACCCACAGGGCCCACAGCCTCCCTGCCTGCTGCTTTCTGGGGAGGTGGGAGCCAGCACTTGGGAAGGCCGCCACCTCAGAGGTGGAACATTTCCTGCTGGACCTGAGTCCAGAGGAAGTAGTTTGCATCATTCAGACTGAAGGAATGATATTCCCCGAGTCGACGGGACCAGAAACCAGCTATTCATCTTTCCTGGAGGCTTCAATGGGTGAGGATGGGGAGGGACATCAGAAATGTTTCTATTTCCTCTTCTCCAGTTCTGCCCTCCACCCCCAAGGACCATGGGCCAGCAGTTTGTTGGAGGCATTCCCAGGCGCAGATGCCGGAAGGCCAGGCTGTGGAATCCCATGTTTGCTTCCTCAAGCACACTGGAGAAGCACTTTTCCTTCTGTGTGATTATCTCTCATGGCCCTGGTAGGAAGAACAATAGGCAGAAAAACAGACCCAACCTGATGGAGCTCCCTGAGATGGCGGAAGAGCAGGCCCTCTGATTTAAGCAGCCAACCTGAACAGAGAGGGCCCAAGGGCACCACAGGCCTGCTTTACTCAGTGGTTGGGATCAGAAGCTATCCTCGTGTGCCCTCTCTTTTCTTTTTAAATCTTTTTTTTAAAGATTTAAAAAATTTATTTATTTATTTATTTATTTATTTATTTATTTATTTATTTATTT
>NW_023270305.1:80228802-80262310 GCF_011800145.1 Mirounga leonina | reverse complement strand
TTTATTTATTTATTTATTTATTTATTTATTTATTTATTTATTTATTTGACACAGAGAGAGCGAGAGGGAGAGAAAGTGCGCACAAGCAGAGGGAAGGGCAGGCAGGGGAGAAATAGTCTCCCCGCTGAGCAAGGAGCCCGATGCGGGGCTCGATCCCAGGACCCTGGGATCATGACCTGAGCTGAAGGCAGCCGCTTAATCGACTGAGCCACCCAGGCGCCCCTGTACGCCCTCTCTTACCAGGGACTCAAGGTGACTATTAAATACATTATGTATCAGCCCCCATAAGGATCCCTTTCCAAACCAGGGCTCACTGACCCACTTCTGGCTGAGACATGTGGGGGGCCAGAGGTGTGGGGGGCCAGAGGTCTTTGAGAAAAAGCCGCTCACTCTTGAAAGGAAGCTCCAGGGAGAACCTGGGTCTCCTACCACAGGCAGTGTCAGTGTCTGGCTGTGATGCGGGCCCACAATCGCAGCTCTGGAGGGGATTCACCTGAACATAGCAGTCTAAGGATGGCAGAGCAGAGCAATGGAATGAACCTGGGTACCTGATGACATCATTGAATGTCACACCACACCTCCAGAATGTCATGTGATAAGAGATAATACTCTTGGGCGCCTGGGTGGCTCAGTCGTTAAGCGTCTGCCTTCAGCTCAGGTCATGATCCCAGGGTCCTGGGATCGAGGCCCGTGTCGGGCTGCCTGCTCAGTGGGAAGCCTGCTTCTCCCTCTCCCCCTGCTTGTGTTCCCTCTCTCGCTGTGTCTCTCTCTGTCAAATAAATAAATAAAATCTTTAAAAAAAAAAAAAAAAGAGATAATACTCTTCCTAAGACAACTTGTTTGGGATTTTTTTTGGAACTTAAAGATAATAAGAGTCTGAAGTCCTCCTAAAAACAGAGTAGTCTTGCTACTCACACTGAAAAAGCAAAGGCTCTGCCCTGTGGCCGGTTTCTCAGTATTACCTTGCATCTGTATGTTCCTTCATTATTTGTCAATGCACATGGTCACAACCACTACTTATCTGCTAATGTGTTTGCGGGTTAGCTGGAGGGAGGGGAGCACTCATTCTTCCATCTTCTGGAATTGGCTCAGAGATGGAGAGGGTGTTCTGTTTAAGACAGCAGCTACTCTACAGGAGTGGGACCACATACATCTCTGAGTTTTTGAGAGGTTTGCCTTTGTAACACACCCATCCTGACCCCCGGAAATGGTGACCCATGAGAATCTGACTGATCTAAGCATTGGTAGGTGATACGCAGTTACAGCCAGTGAGAACAAAGGTCATGCTCTCCTACCTGCCCCGCTGCCTGCCTCCCCGGGTTACACCTGCCAGAGGGCTGGAGGGTGTGGTCTGACCTCGCAACTGCACTCCAGCCCAGGTGATCTCAGCCTGGCTTTCCACGTCGTCTATAAGCTCTCGCACCTGACCCAGACTCCTCCCTAGGCTCTGATTTCCAACTGGCTGCCTCACCTTTCTACTTGGATAAGCATCTCAGACTTAACCCATCCTAAAATATAGCCCTTGGTTTCCCCCTAAAACTTGTTCCTCCCACCAGTTTGTCATCTCAATAAAGCCACCAGCTTGTTCAAGTAAGAAACTGGGGATCATTTTTTTTTTTTTTAACATACTCCATGACGCAAACCAGACAAAATTAATTGGTGATGTTGGAAAGCAAGCCACTGGCTCCCTCTGAGGAGGTGGGTGGAGCAGGAACTGGGAGGGGCACATAGGGGTTCTGGGAGCTGATGAGGTTTTCTTTCTTGGGCAGTGGTCACCCATGTGTGTTCACGTTGTGGTGTGTCATTGAGCAGAAGTAGCTTACCGCCTACTCTCCTGTCAGAAGAGAAGACAGGCCCAAGGATATTGCTTTGCCTCATTTGAAATATATTGGTATTAATATTACCTTACATGTTGGATGTTACTCTTGGATTTTTGCATGTTGAACCTACTTTATGTATGTTATTTTTATTTATTTATTTTTGTGTGAGAGAGAGAGAGAAGGAGGGAGCATGAGCTGGGGGGGAGGGGCCGAGGGAGAAGTAGGCTCCCTGCTGAACAGGGAGCTCATTGCAAAATTCCATCCCAGGACCCTGAGATCATGACTGAAGGCAGACACTTAACTGACTGAGCCACCCAGGTGCCCTGTATATTTTTAAATTTTTTTAAATTTTATTTTATTATTTTATTTTAAAATTTTATTTTAATATCTTTGAGATTATTACATATTAATATTTCTATGACTGACTGTCTCAAAAATATTAGAATGTCATGTGAAATGACTTGGAGCCTAATTCTATAGACTGGACAGAAATTGATGCAATGTGGTGGGTCTTTTGCCAGGTGACCTGAGTTTGAACCCTGGTTCTGGCACTTAAGTTTTAAAATGTGTCTCAGCTTCCCCATCTGTAAAATGGGCATGGTGATGATATATATGGTGTTCAAATGCAGTAATGTACATTCAGAAAGGTGTCTGCAGGATCAAGTGTCATATAACATTAGTTCTTTCTTCTTAAGAAAAATGCTCAATGGAAAATTTCATTCATATACAAAAGAAGGAATGGCATACTGAACCCCATACATCCAAAACCAGGCTTCAGTGATTATCAACACATGGCTGGCCTTTTTTCATCAAGACTTCTATCTGCTTCTCCCTCCCAGCCAGACATAATACCATTTCACCCAAATATATTTTAGTATGTATGTCTAAAAGATAGGAACTCTTTTTGAAAACGTAACTAGGATTCACTCTTGACTCTGTTACCTAGCCTTCTCCATTCACGCCATCAGTAAGTTCTGAGGATGCTAACTCCAAAACATATCTCCAACCTGGACCTTCCTCTTGGCCTCTACCCCTTCTCCTGGTCGAGGACTCCATTGTTGCTGGGACTGCTACCTGGTGTCCCATCTCTACTTCTCACCCTCCAACCCACCAGTCCATTCTCCACAAAGCAGTCAGCAATATGCTTTTAAAAGATGTAAATCATACTATGTCATTCTGCTACTTAAAATCTTCCAGAGGCTTCCCACTACGTGGAGAATATGGTCACAGATCCTGCCAGCTTTCCCTCAGAAGTGGACCCTGGCCACTCTATTATTTCATCCTCTCTGCTTCCTTCCTAAGATTCCTCTGATGTGCGATTCCTGCTTATGTGCCCATTTGCTTGCTTATTGTTTGCCTCCCCCAACAGACTGTAAGCAACTCCAGGGCAGAGATGGAGGTCACTTGTCACTGGCCACAGGGCTTTGCACAGGAGGCGGAGTGCAGTAAGGTGACCAAGGAAGGTTTGTGGAATGATAGGTGTTCTCAAAGTCTGAGTCACACCTGTGCTCCCAAGGCTTTCAAGAGGGAAGGGCATAAACGCAAGTCTAGTTTTGTTCTTAGGCTTTAACACTGCAGATCTGGTGAGTTGTGCAAGTTACTTCTATATTTCTATGCCTCCCTCCTCTAGGTGCCAAGGCCTCCTAATCCTCTTCTGGTCTCCCTCTTATATTTTCTCAGGTGTTCTATTCATAAGGTATGAGTTACTAATGACACTGAAATGGAATCATTTCTGTTTCAGCATTCATTCAATTCATTCATTCCATCAAAGAGGGTAGTCCTGAGGCTGGAGGGCTGATTCGAAGTCCAGCCCTCCCCTGAACTGCCACTTAAAATTGTTGTCAGGATCAAAATGGTAACTCAGGTAAGTGCTAATAGCACTGGTAAGGAACAAGTACTACTTAGGCATTGGTTGTGAGTATCCATTCTAAGAACAAATATTTACTTGTGAAGAGTGGGAGTCTTTTGCCCTGAAACAAATAATACATTATATGTTAATAAAAAAAATTTTTAAAAATTAGAAAAAAAAAAAAAGAATGGGAGTCTTTTGTAACCAAACATTTGCAAGTTCTAGGGTTGCTTTGGGGTCATGGTATCACAGTGAGATACTATTTTACCCAATGCATGTGTTTGTTTACATTAATAAATTAGTATTGAGCACCTGGCATTGTCACCCACTGTACTAGTTACTGGGGTCCGAATGGCAACCAAACAGATGTAGACCGCTGCTCCCAGGGTGTTTACATTCCAGCAAAGAAGACAGACAATAAAACATTCTTACAAATATTTGATTACATAATTTTGGAGGGACTCATCTTAGTCTAGGAGTCAGGGAAATATTCTCTGAAGAGGTGGTGGTTAGCCAGTCAGGCTTTCTGCAGTGGCTTGAAATAACCACTCCTGGAACTACCCTGAATTGCTTTCTACCTGCTAATTGGTTTGTTAATATTATCTTCCCTCTCTGACCTTTCTCATATACAGTATTCACGAATCTATGGTCAATGCCCATGACAGCCATACAAAGTGAAGCCATGTTTCTAGGGCTCCACTATCCTATTGGCTCACTAAATTTGCCTCAAGGAGTTTTTTTTATTCTAAGTAATGGAAATCCACCTACACTAGCTAAAGGGTTAAAAAAGGACTGGATGATAAGGACATGCCTGTAGAACCTCTCCCTCTGCCTGCTGCTCCCCCTGCTTGTGCTCTCTTTCTGTCAAATAAATAAATAAAATCTTTTAAAAAAATATTAAATTAAACTATTACTTATCTAGATGACTGCCTTTTCTGGCACTGTCCCCCTTGCAGTTTGTGTCCAAAGTAAAATCCTCACCCTGGTGCCTAACTGAAATATGAGCGTCAGTCACCTGAAAGGAGACCAGAAATATAACCAACTGATAGGAAGTAACCTAGGGAGCATGCCCAGTGAGGTCTCCCTCAGGAGACAAGATGCCTGAGGAGGGAAGGTCAGAGGTCAAGAAGTAGGAAGTAGCCTGGATGGGGTGCCAACCACATCCCATCCTATGTCCTAGTGCCCTATGCAGCTGATGTCGGGCTTCAGATTTCCTTTAACTTCAGATCCCTCTGGTTCTCCCTTGTGTCTTAGTCAAGTTTTTTCAAATGCTGCAGCCTTTCTGCTGGCAAGAAGAGTTTTATCCACACCGGGAGCAGAGTTTAAAATGAGAACAGTGAACCTCTGGGAGCTAGCATGGGGTGACAGCCATAATCAAATAGTTGTAACACTCACACTGGGCTTCCTATGTGTACACCCAGGCTCCAGGCAGAGAACCATGACCCTCCCACCTGTCAGTGCACCAATCCCCAGAGGGTTAGCATGCCATCCTCACCTGGAAAGTCTCCATTTGGATATAAACTTGGGAGGACCTGGGTTTGTTTTAATAAAGTATGGTCTCATTTACTAATGGCAGCAGCACTTGGCTTTACACAGAGAACAAAATCTCAGGCTGAAAGGGTGCATTTTAGGCGTCTCCCATGAGGGATTTGGCCAGAAGAGGCTGGGTGCCCAATCCTTTTGTGGCTGTAGGACAGGTAGTTGAAATTACTGACCAGACTGGTGAGGATTTGCAATGCCAGTCCTACTCCTATTGCCTTCTTCCTACTTGTCTCTAAACCTTGCAAGATTACCCCTGCACTCTCTTGGCAATGGAGACTCAAAAACAGTCTGCAAGGAATTAAATTCATTGCACCCATGAAGATGCACATTACAAATAAAACGCCAGTGGAAGAATTTTACCAGTGGATTGAAGAGTAACCTCGCCACTAGCATTCACTCTGACATTTAGGATTCCACTGGCTTGTGAATGGAGGCATTGTCCTTTGGGGCCACACAGTACGGGAAGCAAACAAAAGCTGTTCAGAGCTAGCATTGCATTGCTATTCCTGGGAGTGGGGAAGAGCAGGAGCAAACCAACCAGGGAAAAGTCCCTAAAAGCTGACAGTGTGAGCAGAGCGGTTTCTGCTGACTTCCTCTTCTGTTTGTTCTAAGTGATGGGATCTGGACCTTGGCAGTGGAAGGGGTCCTGTGATCTGGAAATCAAATATTGACAAGTGACTGAGGAAACAGGGCAGGAAACAGAGTCCAGGTTTGGATAACAGTTCCATTTCTTTGGAAAGTGGCGTGCTGGCCTCAGCTTTAAATTCTAGTCCAAAAAAGAAAAGACGGAAAAAATAACATCAAAAAAAATAACAAGAGGCAGTACTGACTGCCAGGGACCTAATCAATATGGACATTAGTAACATGTCAGAACTAGAGTTCAGAATGACGATTTTCAAGATACTAGCTGGGCTTGAAAAAAGCATGGAAGATATTAGAGAAACCCTTTCTGGAGAAAAAAAAGAACTAAAATCTAACCAAGTCGAAATCAAAAAGGCTATTAATGAGGTGTAATCAAAAACAGAGGTTCTAACTGCTAGGATAAATGAGGCAGAAGAAAGAATTAGTGATATAGAAGACCAAATGATGGAAAATAAAGCAGCTGAGAAAAAGAGAGATAAACAACTACTGGATCACGAGGGCAGAATTCGAGAGATAAGTGATACCATAAGACAAAACAATATTAGAATAATTGGATCCCAGAAGAAGAAGAAAGAGAGAGAGGGGCAGAGGGTATATTGGAGCAAATTATAGCAGAAAATGTTCCTACTTTGGGTAAGGAAACAGGCATCTAAATCCAGGAGACACAGAGAACCCCCCTCAAAGTCAATAAAAATAGGTCAACACCCCGACATCTAATAATAAAACTTAGGAGTCTCAGAGAAAAAGAGAAAATCCTGAAAGCAGCTCGGGAGAAGAGATATGTAACCTACAATGGAAGAAACATTAGATTGGCAACAGACCTATCCACAGAGAACTGGCAGTCCAGAAAGGAACGGCATGATATACCCTGAGCACTAAATGAGAAAAATATGCAGCCAAGAATACTATATCCAGCTAGGCTGTCATTGAAAATTGAAGGAGAGATAAAAAGTTTCCAGGATAAACAAAAACAAAAGGAATTGCAACACAAAACCAGGCCTACAAGAAATCTTGAAAGGGTCCTCTAAGCAAAGAGAGAGCCTAAAAGTAACATAGACCAGAAAGGAACACGGGCAATATACAGTAACAGTCACCTTACAGGCAATACAATGGCACTAAATTCCTATCTTTCAATAGTTAATCTGAACGTAAATGGGCTAAGTGCCCCAATCAAAAGACACAGGCTATCACATTGGATAAAAAAACAAGACCCATTGATATGCTGTCTGCAAGAGACTCATTTTAGAGCCAAAGACACCTCTAGATTGAAAGTGAGGGGGTGGAAAACCATTTACCATGCTAATGGACACCAAAAGAAAGCTGGGGTGGCAATCCTATATCAGACAAATTAGATTTTAGACCAAAAACTATAATCAGCAATGAGTAAGGACACTATATCCTACGTAAAGGGTCTATCCAACAAGATGATCTAACAATTGTAAATATATATGTCCCTAACATGGGAGCAGCCAGTTATATAAGGCAATTAATAACAAAGGCAAAGAAACACATAGACAACAATACAATAATAGTGGGGGACTTTAACACCCCCCTCACTGAAATGGACAGATCATCTAAGCAAAAGATCAACAAGGATATAAAGGCTTTAAATGACACACTGGACCACATGGACTTCACAGATATATTCAGAACATTCCATACCAAAACAACAGAACACATTCTTTTCTAGTGCCCATGGAACATTCTCCAGAATAGACCACATCCTAGGTCATGAATCAGTTCTCAACTGGTACCAAAAGATTGGGATCATTCCCTGCATATTTTCAGACAACAGTGCTTTGAAACTAGAACTAAATCACAAGAGGAAAGTCGGAAAGAACTCAAATACATGGAGGCTAAAGAGCATCCTACTAAACAATGAATGGGTCAACCAGGAAATTAAAGAAGAATTTTAAAAATTCATGGAGGGGCACCTGGGTGGCTCAGTCGTTAAGTGTCTGCCTACAGCTCAGGTCATGATCCCAGGGTCCTGGGATCAAGCCCCGCATCGGGATCCCTGCTCAGCGGGAAGCCTGTTTCTCCCTCTCCCAATCCCCCTGCTTGTGTTCCCTCTCTCTCTGTCAAATAAATAAAATCTTAAAAAAAATAAAAAAATAAAAGATAAAAAAAAATTCATGGAAACAAATGAAAATGAAAACACAACTGTTCAAAATCTTTGGGATGCAGCAAGGGCAGTCCTAAGAGGAAAGTATATAGCAATACAAGCCTTTCTCAAGAAACAAGAAAGGTCTCAAGTACACAACCGAACCCTACACCTAAAGGAGCTGGAGAAAGAACAGCAAATAAAGCCTAAACCCAGCAGGAGAAGAGAAATAATAAAGATCAGAGCAGAAATCAATGAAGTAGAAACTAAAAGAACAGTAGAACAGATCAACGAAACTAGGAGCTGGTTCTTTGAAAGAATTAACAAGATTGATAAACCCCTGTCCAGGCTTACCAAAAAGAAAAGAGAAATGACCCAAATCAACAAAATCATGTATGAAAGAGGAGAGATCACAACCAACACCAAAGAAATACAAACAATTATAAGAACATATTATGAGCAACTCTATGCCAGCAAATTAGATAACCTGGAAGAAATGGATGAATTCCTAGAGTTGTATCAACTACCAAAACTGAACCAGGAAGAAATAGAAAACCTGAACAGACCTATAACCACTAAGGAAATTGAAGCAGTCATCAAAAATCTCCCAACAAACAAAAGCCCAGGGCCAGATGGCTTCCCAGGGGAATTCTACCAAACATTTAAAGAAGAATTAATACCTATTCTTCTGAAACTGTTTCAAAAAATAGGAATGGAAGGAAAACTTCGAAACTCATTTTATGAGGCCACCATCACCTTGATCCCAAAACCAGACAAAGACCCCATCAAAAAGGAGAATTACAGACCAATATCCTTGATGAACATGGATGCAAAATTTCTCACCAAAATACTGGCCAATAGGATCCAATAGTACATTAAAAGGATTATTCACCATGACCAAGTGGGATTTATCCCTGGGCTACAAGGTTGGTTCAACATCTGCAAATCAATCAATGTGATACAATACATTAATAAACAAAGAACAAGAACCATATGATCCTCTCAATAGATGCAGAAAAAGCATTTGACAAAGTACAGCATCCTTTCTTGATCAAAACTCTTCAGAGTATAGGGATAGAGGGTATATACCTCAATATCATAAAAGCCATCTATGAAAAACCCACAGCGAATATCATTCTCAATGGGGAAAAACAGAGCTTTCCCCGTAAGGTCAGGAACACGGCAGGGATGTCCACTATCACCACTGGTATTCAACATAGTATTGGAAGTCCTAGCCACAGCAATCAGACAACAAAAAGAAATCAAAGGCATCCAAATCAGCAAAGAAGAAGTCAAACTCTCACTGTTTGCAGAGGATATGATACTTTATGTGGAAAACCCCAAAAGACTCCACCCCAAAACTGCTAGAACTCAGAAAGGAATTCAGTAAAGTGGCAGGATATAAAATCAATGCAAAGAAATCAGTGGCATTCCTCTACACCAACAACAAGATGGAAGAAAGAGAATTTAAGGAGTCCGTCCCATTCCATTGCACCCAAAACCATAAGATACCTAGGAATAAATGTAACCAAAGAGGCAAAGGATCTGTACTCAGAAAACTATAAAATACTCATGAAAGAAATAGAGGAAGACACAAAGAAATGGAAAAACATTCCATGCTCATGGATTGGAAGAACAAATATTGTGAAGATGTCAGTGTTACCTAGAGCAATCTACACATTTAATGCAATCCCTATCAAAATACCATCCACTTTTTTCAAAGAAATGGAGTAAATAATCCTAAAATTTGTATGGAATGAGAAAAGACCCCGAATAGCCAGAGGAATATTGAAAAAGAAAAGCAAAGCTGGCGGCATCACAATTCTGGACTTCAAGCTCTATTATAAAGCTGTCATCATCAAGACAGTATGGTACTGGCGTAAAAACAGACACATAGATCAATGGAACAGAATAGAGAGCCCAGAAATGGACCCTCAACTCTATGGTCAACTAATCTTCGACAAAGCAGGAAAGAATGTCCAATGGCAAAAAGTCTCTTCAACAAATGGTGTTTGGAAAATAGGATAGCCACATGCAGAAGAATGAAACTGGACCATTTCCTTACACCAAACACAAAAATAGACTCAAAATGGTTGAAAGACCTAAATTTGAAACAGGAGTCCATCAAAATCCTAAAGGAGAACACAGGCAGCAACCTCTTTGACCTCAGCCGAAACAACTTCTTCCTAGAAACATCGCCAAAGGCAAGGGAAGCAAGGGCAAAAATGAACTATTGGGACTTCATCAAGATAAAAAGCTTTTGCATAGGAAAAGAAACAGTCAACAAACCAAAGGACAACCGACAAAATGGGAGAAGATACTTGCAAATGACATATCAGATAAAGGGCTAGTATCCAAAATCTATAAAGAACTTATCAAACTTAACACCCAAAGAACAAATGATCCAATCAAGAAATGGGCAGAAGACATGAACAAACATTTTTCCAAAGAAGACATCCAAATGCCAACAGACACATGAGAAAGTGCTCAATATCGCTCGGCATCAGGGAAATCCAAATCAAAACCTCAATGAGATACCACCTGACACCAGTCAGAATGGCTAAAATTAACAAGTCAGGAAACGACAGATGTTGGCGGGGATACGGAGAAAGGGGAACCCTCCTGCACTGTTGGTGGAAATGCAAGCTGTTGCAGTCACTCTGGAAAACAGTATGGAGGTTCCTCAGAAAGTTGAAAATAGAGGTACCATACAACCCAGCAATTGCACTACTGGGTATTTACCCCAAAGATACAAATGTAGGGATCCGAAGGGGTGTGTGCATCCTGATGTTTATAGCAGCAATGTCTACAATAGCCAAACTATGGAAAGAGCCAAGATGTCCATCGACAGATGAATGGATAAAGAAGAGGTGGTATATATATACAATGGAGTATTATGCAGCCATCAAAAGGAATGAAATCTTGCCATTTGCAGCAACGTGGGTGGAACTGGAGGGTATTATGGGGAGGGAAATAAGTCAGTCAGAGAAAGACATGTATCATATAATCTCACTGACATGAAGAATTCTTAATCTCAGGAAACAAACTGAGGGTTGCTGGAGTGGGGGGTAGGGTGGGAGGGATTGGGTGGCTGGGTGATAGACATTGGGGAGGGTTGTGCTATGGTGAGCACTGTGAATTTTGTAAGAGTGTTGAATCAGAGACCTGTACCTCTGAAACAAATAATACATTATATGTTAAAAAAAAGAAGAAGAAGAAGAAGATAGCAGGAAGGGAAAAATGAACGTGGGAAATTCGAGGGGGAGACAAACCATGAGAGACTATGGACTCTGAGAAACAAACTGAGGGTTCTAGAGGGGAGGGGGGTGGGGGGATGGGTTAGCCTGGTGATGGGTATTAAAGAGGGCACATACTGAATGGAGCACTGGGTGTTATACGCAAACAATGAATCATGGAACACTACATCAAAAACTAATGATGTAATGTATGGTGATTAACATAACATAATAAAATTTAAAAAATGTAAAAAAAAATAATAAATTCCAGTCCGAGGCTGCAATGAGGAAGCATTACTGCAACTTCCCCAGCAACAGTGTTCTAGATGTTCTTGGGGTTAAAGAGATCTTGGAGCCAATTCCTAGCTCCTGTGGTTCGAATATGGTCACTGCAAAAACCTGATTTTCTTTTTTTGCCTTAGAGAAACTTTGCACATGGTTTCTTAGTGCTCATCTTAGATCTGGAACATTCTAACTTAACACAGACTACTCCCCTTCAACCATGCTCTCTCCCCTAGTGACCTTATTTGATCCTGTGGCCTTAAATAGCCTCCGTGGCTGATGGCTCCTGAGGTGCACCCCCAGCTCCATCATGTCCTCCAAGCTGCACAGATGGACGTCCAACTGTGGATTGACACTTCCAAACACCACCTCAAACTCAGTATGGCCAAACCTGAACTTCTGAGTGCTGCCTCTCCCAGTTTTCCTCTCAACAAGTTCATAATCATCCTCCCGTAGCCATCCTCCCAAAAACTTAGGAATCACTCCCCCAAAATATATCCTGAATCATTCAGTTCTCACCACTTCACTGACAGAACCAGAGTGCAAGTCACCTTCCCTGCTCGCCTAGGTTATTATATTGTGAAAGCTTCCCTCCCTTCTTCTCTCTCACTTATTTTTACTTTTTTATGTTTTAAAAACTCTTTATTATGGAAAATTTAAAACATATAAGAAGTAAAAAGTAATAAAGTAATAAACCTCCATAAACCCATCACCCAGCTTCAAAATATCAGCATTTTGCTCATATTATTTTTATCTTTTTTCACACAATACTGATATTTTGTTTTATTTCAGAACATTTAAAGCAAATCTCTCCTATCATGACACTTTTTTCTGTAAATACTTCGGTATGCATCTATAAAATTTTTAAGAAACATAATCACCATAGTATTGTCATATCTAACAAAATTTGCAAATACTTCTTTCATAATGTACATATTGTCTTAAAAACTTATTTTTACAAGTGTTTTGGTGGAATCAGGATCCAAACAAATTCCACATATTGCATTTGGCTAATTTGTTCCTTAAATCTCTTTTATAATCACCCTTCCCCTCCTTTTTATGCTATTAATTCAGGGGAACCTGGTCATTTATCCTGTGTTTTCCACATTCTGGAATGATTGATGACATCCTCATGGTGTCATTTAAATTGTCTCACTGTTCCTTGCTATTTCCTGGAAGAAAGGTGGTAACTAGTTCTACAGGTTTGATTAAGTTTAGGTTACATTTTTACAGCAAGAATACTACATAAGTGATGCTAAAAACTTCTTTCTGCATATACCGGGAGGTATAATGTCTATAGTTCTGGTTTTAGTTCAGAATCCCTTCAAGTCAAAATTAATGGAATGGTGCTATAATTTTTAAAATTCTATGAGAATTCTATGTCTAACTTATTTTTATATAGGCTACAATTCAGAATCCCTTCAAGTCAAAATTAATGGAATGGTGCTATAATTTTTAAAATTCTATGAGAATTCTATTTGGTGATCCAAACCCAGAGTCTACACAGTAAGTGGGAAAAGTGAAGCAACATGATTAGTTATGACTGGTTGAAGATAAGGGATAGGGGTAAGGACATGGCAATGAGGCATCTAAAAATCACAGGCCACCTGTCTCACCACTGGGATCAGATACTGAATGGATGTCATCCTGAGATGGGCCCTTGGCTTGCATCCTTTTCTTCCTCCCAGGTGTGACCCTCACCTCCACCCTACCAGCCCTCTGTTCTGTCTGGACTTCTGGGGCAGGGTGCTCTGCCAGAAAGGGGCCTTTGTTGATGTTACATTGATTTTTACATTCTCTTTTAAAGAGAAAATGCCAGCTACTTCACAGCATAGTCAGTACTAAAAAAATCTTGGTCTCACTAAGAATGGGCCAGTCATCTCCTGAGTATTTTAGAAGAATGATGAAACAAGATATTTTGAGTTGAAAAGAAGAAAAATTGGTCAATAGAACTTTAGTCGGCAAGAAGTTGAGGATGGGGGGAGCTGACAGTTCTAGGCTTAGGATATGGAAGATACTAGAGTAAGTCTTTTCAGCTTTAGTGTCTTCTTAACTATCCAACCCATCCATCCACTGTGGGCTGTACCCCAAAAGAAGGTAGGTCAAAGATACGTTCCCTAATGACCCCCATTATTATGAGGGATGTCTGTGTGTAACAAGAGGAAGGGATAGTGTTTTGGAAGAGAACAGACTAGACCTCAAGGGTGCTACCTCCCAATAGCGTGTAAGGGTTCTAAGATTAAGCAGGTCTATGAATTGCATTTCAAGCTGTGTAGAAGGACATCAAGTTAAACTTAGCATATACTATCTTGTTGAATTCCCATAACAAGCCTATGATGGTAGTTATTATTCATCTTTATTTTGCTGATGAGAAAGCTGAGACTCAGAGAAGTGAATCAAACTGATTTAAGTCTCACAGTCAGTAATATGTTTTATTTTTTTTAATGGATTTTCTAACACTGTCCTCTGAAAAGCCTAGAAACAATGAAAGACCCAAAAGTAATGTGCACCATAGATGTCTCTATGGCATTTCTCACGAAAACAAAACAAAAACTTGGTTTCTTTAGAAAAGTGCCCAATTCCAGGTATGGGGAAGGAAATGTACAAAATGAACTTGGAACATATTGTTATATTAGAAAGCAAAGAAGTAACAGCGACTACTAGAGTTGTGTCAAAACGAGTTATTAGCCAACTTGAGAGCCAACCAAAGGTCAGAAAGACCCTCTCAAATTGGTTATTAAAATTAGAGCATCAAAAAATAATTAGGGAGGATTGAAAAACATTAAATATGTTAAAGCTCACAGTTCATAAAGACATCTTTAAAATTCCATTCCCTGGGCACCTTTGGAAGATTCTAGGAAACCATTTTGTTGTTTGGAAAACTGGCAAATAAAGGGGTAAAACCCATGCATTTATCCTTCTTTTCCCATATGAACTGTATCTCAATGTAACTGAATAGTTGATGAGAAGAAGTTTCTCTTTACGGAAGTATTCCAGCTAATAATTGAAGAGGGAATGATAGAATTAGAAGATAACCATTTGACAACACTTAAAATAGTGGATCTGGAGACCCATCTTCAATAACTGCAAACTTCACACCTATAGGTACAAACAACAGATATTATGGGTTTCCTGATAAAAGTACAGAATACCACTTATGAAGTGTTCTTGGCAAAATGGAACCTGAATATAATTAAGCTTATAGATACGAATACCAATTTCCAGGAAATAAGGAGATAGAAGAACATGATAAATGACACCATAGGGATACAGTTGGCAAAATCTTGACTGTGGGAACTCTAAAGGAAGAATGAACCAATTTCTTCAACAAATAAATAGAAGCTATAGGGCATCTGGGAGGCTCAGTTGGTTAAGTGTCTGCCTTCAGCTCAGGTTATGATCTCAGGGTCCTGGGATCAAGCCTGGTATCAGGCTCCCTGCTCAGTGGGGTATCTGCTTCTCTCTCTCCTTCTGCCCCTCCCCATCCCCTCCCCCTCTCTTCATGCTCTGTCTCTAGCTTTCTCTCTCTCAAATAAATAAAACTTTTTAAAATAAATAAATAAATGGAAGCTATAAAAATTTTTTTTTGATGGAGTAATTGGGGGAGAAACCTATCAGTTAAGAGACTTAACACATAACCAATTGAAATGCATGAACCTAACTTGGACTCTGTTTTGAAAAAAGAAACTATTTAGAAATATGAGAAAATGGGGGAAATTTGAACACTGAATATTTGATGATATTAAGGAATCATTGCTGATACTTTAGGTGTGATAATGATATTGTGATTATGTGATTGTGTGTATGTGTGTGTGTACACACATTTTCCTTTTAGGGACACAAACAAACTTTAATTTTGAGTTTTATTAAGAATTTTAAAATCTAAATATTTGGGGGCACCTTGGTGGCTCAGTTGGTTAAATGGCCAAATCTTGGTTTTGGCTCAGGTCATGAGCTCAGGGTTCTAGGACTGAGCACCACATCCAGCTCTGCTCTCAGCAGGGAGTCTGCTTAAGGATTCTCTCTCTCCCTCTCTCTCTGCCCCACCCCCTGCTCAAGCTGTCTCTCTCTCAAATAAATAAATAAATCTTTTAAAAAGATCTAAATATTTCATAAAGAACTGGGAAGCCTTCCTGGACACTACACCCTCCTGCATTAAACATGTCCACATACCTCACTGCGCACACACCCTGATGATGTGCAGTTTGGCAGCACAGGGGGTGTCTATATTTTTACAATTTGTAGAAAACAGGCATTTAGATTTCAAAATTTATATTCCTAAATTACCAGCAGCAGTTTTAAACATTTCAATAATGCTTATGAACTCCACTTTTTCTGATGTTTGGGATTTGCTTCAAAATAACATGAGACAAGGGAAAGTGGGTAGGAAAATAGATGAAAGAGGATTTGACAAAACAGCTAACTGTGGAGCCTGGTTTGTGGGTTCATTGGGGCTTACATATACTTTTCCATATTTTTGACATGTTCCAAAATGAAAAGTTAACCACAACAACAGCTAACCATTTCCCTCCAGATAATATCCTTGGTTATTAGGACCCACAATTTTTTGACAGCAGTTCCTATTTCCTACCTTATCTTCTACTTCTCAGAAGTACACTTTGTTCTAACCAAAGTGTGTTATTCATTGTCTCCCAATGTCAGGTGGAGACCCCAGACTTTGAGGACATGCATTATATTGTCCTGTTGCTGGAACCAACCCATCTGTCATCATTCCAGGTACATGGTTCCTTGGTCTGTCTCCTTTAATGCTTCCCATTTGACAATACACTTTTTCCTCTGGGAGCATCAGTAACACATGAGTATGTGTATCTCACCTTTAGCACTGACATTGTTAGTTACCTTTCTGTATACATGTGGCTTTCGTTCCTGTCTAAGATATAAGTCCCTGAGACCCAAAACCTTGTCTTGTACTTATTGGTACACACAGAAGACTTAGCACTATGGTCTGGAGTAAATGATTAAATAAATATGACTTAAATGGCTGTAATGACTCAGATGCTAGAGGTAGAGTCTTTGAAAGGAAAAAGATGGTGATATCTGAAAACAAAGTTAGGAAAAAGAAAAGCTAGAAGTGAGGCAATCTGCCCAGAAGAGGAAAAAAAAATTACCTGGTGACAGCCTTCTGAATACTTTGGGCTTAGTGTGGCAAGATTCTGTCTTATGCCTTTAGCAGATAATATTAGCAGATTTCCCCCAGGCTCTCAGTAAAGTGTCATTTTGTGCACACACAAGGGACTTTTATTTCCTGCTTACAGCGTAACACTTCTGTCTGCCCCAAATGTTCAGTTGCCAAAGTACACAATCTGGTTGAAACACCCTGAACCACTCATTAAATGGACATTACTCAGTTCCTTTTATTAATCCTAATTTCTTTCTAAAATGTATCTCAAATAGCCAAAGGAAAATAAAGATTATTTGAGAAACAGAAAGCCTGCCTCTGCCATTTACGTGACTGGCTAGAATACTATCCCTTTGTTCCTTAATCCATTTTTTTTTTAATGTGGCAAATACACATAACATAAAATTTACCTTTTAGCCATTTTTAGATCAGTTTAGAGGCATTAAGTACATTCCGTTGCTGTGCAACTATCACTACCACTCATCTCCAGAACTTTTCCATCTTGCAAAACTGAAACTCTATTCTCATTAAACACTAAGTCCCCATTGTCTATCCCCCAATCCCCTGGCAGCCCCCATTCTACTTTCTGGCTCTATGAATTAGACTACTCTAGGTACCTCATATAAGTGGAATTATACAGTATTTCTCTGTGCCAGGCTTATTTCACTTAGCATAATGTCTTCAAGGTTAGCCTAGGTTATAGCATGTGTCAGAATTTCACTCCTTTTCACGTTGAATAATAGTCCACATTCTATGAATAACACATCTTGTTTACCCATTCATCTACCAATGTCATTTGGGGTGTTTCTACCTTTTAACTATTGTGAATTATGCCACTATAAACATTGGTGTAGAAATATCTGTTCAAGTCCCTATTTTTCAATTCTTTTGGGTAAATACCCAGCCCAACCCATGTTTGGAAGCCATTATTTGCAGTTATACTTCTTAGGCATCCTGAATATTTTCCTTCTCCCTTCTCTTATTTTTTAAGTAATTCTAGAAGATTTATCTTCAATTTCTAGCCTTTGGTAAGCCCCATATAAAAAGCAACAGCCTCTAAGTGTCAGGAGATTGTCAGAGTTGATTTGGAAACAGGAGCCAGGCGGGTATGGATGGGCGCCGAGCCATCTGATTCAGTCCTTCCTGCTATACCTGGGCCTGATTTAGAATAACAGATGCTTCAGTCTCCAGGCTTGAGGATTTGGAACGACTGTTCAGTAAACAGCAGGAGGGCAGGGTAAAAACAGAGCCCAGGAATTTGAGCCTCCCATCGAGAAATGGCTGAGTGTGGCTGTGATTCACCGGAGCAGGAAACTGGCAGCCCAGAGTTAAGGATTGCAGTGACATGCCATGCTAATGAGGCATTGGTGTGGCCCTCAGTGACTAATCAACTCTGCCCTTCCCTGGCCTGAGTTTACCAGCTTTTAGAAAAGGGATCCTGTAAAACATGCTTACTCTTCAGAGCCATTGTGAGGAAAGATTAAATATTAAAAGAGATTCAGGCTTTGAAAAAAAAATCATATAATTTCTAAGTATTCCCGTGAATCCCCCACTATGGTTAATGCACGCTTTCAGAACAAAGTAGAAGACCCAAGAAAGAGAGAAAATCCCCAGCCCTTTCTGAGCAGGAAGTTCTGTGGGTTCTTTTCTAATCTAGTACTGTTAGAAAACATGAGTGGCCTATAGTAACCTTTTGTAAAAGGCCCATCCAAGCCTCTAGATTACAACCAATTTCCTCACATGATTTCTAGAGTCAAATAACTATTTAATTAAAACCTGCAGAAGATTCTGGAGGGGTTCTCTTTACCACAACGTCCAGTGAGATGGAGAAACATCTGCTTTATTTTCTTAGCATAAATTCGGCCTGATGCTTAAATCCATCACTACTATTAATTCCTCAATTCAGAAAGAAGAGAGTAAAAGCACTTGAAAAAAATCTCAGTGAACCTCTGCAAATGAGCAGGTGCTGCAGATCAAACTACTTTAACATGTGAAAGGTCTGACAACTAAAACCATTCTAAGCATTAGGCAAACTAGCTCCTTCTTTCCAAGATTATTGGCTAGAAAAGCCAGGTGACGCCTCTTTTAAATTGCTCCCATGTTTGCCGTAAAAAAAAGGGGGGGGGGGATTTGGCCAGTAGCAACATCTGCTGGGTCCAGGTTCTGTTCTGGAGCATGGCCAGAACGTTACTGGAGGTAGAAAAAAAGTCTCCAACCTCTATTTCAAGAAACTTCATCTCAGGGTGTTGGCAGAAGAACCAGGGAGTCTTATAAGCGCATCATCTCAACAATGCAATTTCTTAGGCATTTGAAACTGCTTTTTAGCAGTTTTAGTGGTTTTTAATGGTTTTTTAACAGTTTAGTGGTTATTTTGGAGAGCCAGTCCTAGTAGCTGAGATCAGGCCCTCATGAATGAGCTATTAAAAGAACCTAAAAGACAACAGTATTGTATTATAATCATTAATCTTGCCAAGAGACTAGAACTTAATGATTCCAATCACTAAAAAGAGGATAATTAGGTAATGTGATAGAGGTGCTAATTATTGCTACAATGGCAATCATATTACAATATATAAATGTATCAAATTATCATGTTGTACACCTTAAATTTATACAATGTATTTATCAAATATATTTCAATTACAAATAAAAATTATTTTAAAAGAATTTTTTAAAGAATTGAATAATGGCAGCCCTGTTGCTGAGGTTTCATTTAGAAAAAAATTTTTTTTATTACTGTGCAAACCTACTCTTTGTATTACTGCATATTACTATATTAGATGGGAAATCAGAAATTGATTTTCTTAACATATGTGTGAAAGCTAAATCAAACTGGATTGATTTTTAAGCTGGTCAATGGAAAGAGGTCACACAGAAGACCAGCAACTAGATCACCATTATCTTTTTGTAGATGGCTCAGTCCCACTCTTCAAAGTCATTTTGAAAACCAGGTTCAGGACAAATAAGAACAACGCACACCAGTCCAAACATGTAACATGCACACCTGGTGGGGAATTTGGAAATTTGGTTTGCTTTTATGGAACATAAAAATGAAAGTTTCAGAAAAAAAATCTGATATGGAAACTACTTTCAGAGAGCAAACCTGCTGTTTAACCCCATCTTTAAATGAACTTAATTTGGAAGGCGGAGCAAGATGGCGGAGGAGTAGGAGACCTGGATTTCGTCTCCTCTCAGGAATTCAGCTGGATAGGGATCAAACCATCCTGAACACCTACAAACTCAACAGGAGATTGAAGAAAAGAAGAGCAACAACTCTCTCATCAGAAAAGCAACCACTTTCTGGAAGGTAGGACGTGTGGAGAAGTGAATCCGAGGCGATATTCGGGAGGATAGACGGCGGGGGAGGGGCCTCCATCGGCCGCTTCTGGCAAGTGATAGAACCACGGAGCACAAAATCGGAACTTTTAAAAGTCTGCTCCGCTGAGGAACGTCACTCTGGTGGCTAAGCGGGGGGGTGGAACCCTCCGGGACAGTGTGGTCTCAGGACGCTCGGGGTCACAGGAAGACCGGGGGTGCCTGAGTGTGGCAGAGCTCCCAGGTAATGGAGCAGGGAAGCGGCTGCAGAGGCGGAGCCCAGGCGCAGGCTCTCAGCTCGGGGTTGCCATAAACCGTGATCTGCGGCACAGTCGGGCCGCTGCTCCTCCAGCAGGGACCCAACAAGTGGCAGATCCGGGGAGACTCACCTTCCTCCCCCAGGAGGAGCCGCGCGGGAGCGCACCGCAGGGATCTGCTGGGTTTGGAGACTCAACCCGGGGTCGGGTGCCAGAGATAGAAATGCGCAGTCACAGGCCGGGTGAGCACGGAGTGCAGCCGGAGATCGGGGAGACGGGAGTGACTGACGGCTTTTCTCTGGGGGCTCACTGAGAAGCGGGGCCCCGAGTTCTCGGCTCCTCCGGGGCGGAGATTGGGGGGCCGCCATTTTCACTCTCCGCCTCCAAAGCTGTACAGAAAGCTCACAGGGAACAAAAGCCCTGGAGAGCAAACCCGAGCAGATTACTTAGCCGGGAGGGGGCAAGGGCGGGGCAATTCCGCCTCCGGCAGAGACATTTGGAAACCACAGCAACAGGCCCCTCCCCAGAAGATCAGTGAGAACAGCCAGCCAAGACCAAGTTTACCGATCAATGAGAACGGCAGAACTCCAGCGCTAGGGGAATACTGCACATAAAATTCATGGCTTTTTTACCATGATTCTTTAGTCTTTCAAAGTTAATTTTTTTTTAACTGTCTTTTTTCTTTTTTTTTTCTTTTTGAATTTTTCTTTTTCCCTTTTTCAACCAACATTTTATCAATCCCTTTTTTAAAAAAAAAATTTTATTTTTCATTTTTAGAGTCATATTCTATCCCTTCATAGTCGTTACCTGTATTTTTGGCTTATATATATAAGTTGTTCTCTCTTTAAAATTTTGAGATAGTTTATCTAACAGATTAAAATATACCCTAAATCTCTAGTATATGGTGTTTTCTATTCCCCTGCCTGATCACATTCTCTCCCTTTTTTTTCTTTTTTCTTTTTTTAAATCCTCTTCTTTCTTTTTTCAAACAACTTCTTATCAATTCCTTTTACAAAATTTTTTATAATTTCCATCTTTACAGTCATATTCCATCCCTTCATCATCTCAACCCTTATTTTTGTACATATATAAGTTTTTCTTTCTTTAAAATTTTGGGAGGCACTTTCTTCTAAAAGACCAAAATACACCCCAAATCTAGTGTGTGGCACTGATCTATATACCAGTCTGATCATATTTGATCACATTCTCGTTTTTTGTTGTTGTTGTTGTTTTGTTTTGTTTGTTTTTGTTTTTATCTTTATCTTTTTCTTTTTTTTCTTTTTCTTTTTTCTCTCTTTCCCTTTCTTTTCCCACTGCTTCAGGTCTTTTCTGATTTGTTTAGGGTATATTATCTGGGGATGTTGTTACTCTGCTAGCATTTTGTTCTCTCATTAATCTATTCTCCTCTGCACAAAATGACAAGACGGAAAAAATCACCTCAACAAAAAGAACGACTGCCAGGGACCTACTCAATACGGACATAGTACGATGTCAGATCTAGAGTTCAGAAGCATCACTTTAAAGATACTAGCTGGGCTTGAAAAAAATATGGAAGTTATTAGAGAAACCCTTTCTGGAGAAGTAAAAGAACTAAAATCCAACCAAGTAGAAATCAAAAAGGCTATTAATGAGGTGCAATAAAAAATGGGGGCACTAAGTGCTAGAATAAATGAGGCAGAAGAGAGAATCAGTAATATAGAAGATGAAATGATGGAAAATAAAGAAGCTGAGAAAAAGAGAGATAAACAACTACTGGATCACGAGGGCAGAATTCGAGAGATAAGTGATACCATAACACGAAACAACATTAGAATAATTGGGATCCCAGAAGAAGAAGAAAGAGAGAGAGGGGCAGAAGGTATATTGGAGCAAATTATAGCAGAGAACTTCCCTAATTTGGGGAAGGAAACAGGCATGAAAATCCAGGAAGCACAGAGAACCCCTCTCAAAATCAATAAAAATAGGTCAACACCCCAGCATCTAATAGTAAAACTTACGAGTCTCATAGACAAAGAGAAAATCCTGAAAGCAGCTCGGGAGAAGAGATATGTAACCTACAAGGGTAGAAACATTAGATTGGCAACAGACCTATCCACAGAGACCTGGCTGGCCAGAAAGGACTGGCAGGATATATTCAGAGCACTAAATGAGAAAAATATGCAGCCAAGAATACTATATCCAGCTAGGCTGTCATTGAAAATTGAAGGAGAGATAAAAAGCTTCTACAAAAACTAAAGGAATTTGCAAACACAAAACCAGCCCTACAGGAAATCTTGAAAGGGGTCCTCTAAGCAAAGAGACAGCCTAAAAGCAACATACACCAGAAAGGAACAGAGACAATATACGGTAACAGTCACCTTACAGGCAATACAATGGCACTAAATTCCTATCTTTCAATAGTTACCCTGAATGTAAATGGGCTAAATGCCCCAATCAAAAGACACAGGCTAACAGACTGGATTAAAAAACAAGACCCATCCATATGCTGTCTGCAAGAGACTCATTTTAGACCCAAAGCCAGCCCCAGATTGAAAGTGAGGGGGTAGAAAACCATTTACCATGCTAATGGACACCAAAAGAAAGCTGGAGTGGCCATCCTTATATCAGACAAATTAGATTTTAAACCAAAGACTGTAGTAAGAGATGAGGAAGGACATTATATCCTACTTAAAGGATCTATCCAACAAGAAGATCTAACAATTGTAAATATCTATGCCCCTAACATGGGGAGCAGCCAATTATATAAGCCAATTCATAACAAAAGCAAAGAAACACATCGACAACAATACAATAATAGTGGGGGACTTTAATACCCCCTTCACTGAAATGGACCGACCGTCTAAGCAAAAGATCAACAAGGAAATAAATGACACACTGGACCAAATGGACTTCACAGACATATTCAGAACATTCCACCCCAAAGCAATGGAATACACATTCTTCTCTAGTGCCCATGGAACATTCTCCAGAATCAGTCACATCCTAGGTCATAAATCAGGTCTCAACCGGTACCAAAAGATTGGGATCATTCCCTGCCTATTTTCAGACCACAATGCTTTGAAACTAGAACTCAATCACAAGAAGAAAGTCGGAAAGAACTCAAATACATGGAGGCTAAAGAGCATCCTACTGAAGAATGAATGGGTCAACCAGAAAATTAAAGAAGAATTAAAAAAATACATGGAAACCAGTGAAAATGAAAACACAACTGTTCAAAATCTTTGGGATGCAGCAAAGGCAGTCCTAAGAGGAAAGTATATAGCAATACAAGCCTTTCTCAAGAAACAAGAAATGTCTCAAGTACACAACCGAACCCTACACCTAAAGGAGCTGGAGAAAGAACAACAAATAAAGCCTAAACCCAGCAGGAGAAGAGAAATAATAAAGATCAGAGCAGAAATCAATGAAATAGAAACTAAAAGAACAGTAGAACAGATCAACGAAACTAGGAGCTGGTTCTTTGAAAGAATTAACAAGATTGATAAACCCCTGACCAGACTTATCAAAAAGAGAATAGAAATGACCCAAATCAACAAAATCATGAATGAAAGAGGAGAGATCATAACCAACACCAAAGAAATACAAACAATTATAAGAACATATTATGAGCAACTCTATGCCAGCAAATTAGATAACCTGGAAGAAATGGATGCATTCCTAGAGATGTATCAACTACCAAAACTGAACCAGGAAGAAATAGAAAACCTGAACAGACCTATAACCACTAAGGAAATTGAAGCAGTCATCAAAAATCTCCCAACAAACAAAAGCCCAGGGCCAGATGGCTTCCCGGGGGAATTCTACCAAACATTTAAAGAAGAATTAATACCTATTCTTCTGAAACTGTTTCAAAAAATAGGAATGGAAGGAAAACTTCCAAACTCATTTTATGAGGCCAGCATTACCTTGATCCCAAAACCAGACAAAGACCCCATCAAAAAGGCGAATTACAGACCAATATCCCTGATGAACAACGATGCAAAAATTCTCACCAAAATACTGGCCAATAGGATCCAACAGTACATTAAAAGGATTATTCACCAAGACCAAGTGGGATTTATCCCTGGGCTACAAGGTTGGTTCAACATCCCCAAATCAATCAATGTGATACAATACATTAGTAAAAGAAAGAACAAGAATCATATGATCCTCTCAATAGATGCAGAAAAAGCATTTGACAATATATAGCATCCTTTCTTGATCAAAACTCTTCAGAGTATAGGGATCGAGGGTACATACCTCAATATCATAAAAGCCATCTATGAAAAACCCACAGCGAATATCATTCTCAATGGGGAAAAACTGAGAGCTTTCCCCCTAAAGTCAGGAACGCGGCAGGGATGTCCACTATCACCATTGGTATTCAACATAGTATTGGAAGTCCTAGCCACAGCAATCAGACAACAAAAAGAAATCAAAGGCATCCAAATCGGCAAAGAAGAAGTCAAACTCTCACTGTTTGCAGAGGATATGATCCTTTATGTGGAAAACCCCAAAGACTCCACCCCACAACTGCTAGAACTCATACAGGAATTCAGTAAAGTGGCAGGATATAAAATCAATGCACAGAAGTCAGTGGCATTCCTATACACCAACAACAAGACAGAAGAAAGAGAAATTAAGGAGTTGATCCCATTTACAATTGCACCCAAAACCATAAGATACCTAGGAATAAATCTAACCAAAGAGGCAAAGGATCTGTACTCAGAAAACTATAAAATACTCATGAAAGAAATTGAGGAAGACACAAAGAAATGGAAAAACGTTCCATGCTCATGGATTGGAAGAACAAATATTGTGAAGATGTCAATGCTACCTAGAGCAATCTACACATTCAATGCAATCCCCATCAAAATACCATCCACTTTTTTCAAAGAAATGGAACAAATAATCCTAAAATTTGTATGGAACCAGAAAAGACCCCGCATAGCCAGAGGAATATTGAAAAAGAAAAGCAAAGCCAGTGGCATCACAATTCCGGACTTCCAGCTCTATTACAAAGCTGTCATCATCAAGGCAGCATGGTACTGGCACAAAAACAGACACATAGATCAATGGAACAGAATAGAGAGCCCAGAAATGGACCCTCAACTCTATGGTCAACTCATCATTGACAAAGCAGGAAAGAATGTCCAATGGAACAAAGACAGTCTCTTCAACAAATGGTGTTGGGAAAATTGGATAGCCACATGCAGAAGAATGAAACTGGACCATTTCTTTACACCACACACAAAAATAGACTCCAAATGGTTGAAAGACCTCAATGTGAGACAGGAGTCCATCAAAATCCTAAAGGAGAGCACAGGCAGCAACCTCTTTGACCTCAGCTGCGGCAACTTCTTCCTAGAAACATCGCCAAAGGCAAGGGAAGCAAGGGCAAAAATGAACTATTGGGACTTCATCAAGATAAAAAGCTTTTGCAAAACAAAGAGTCAACAAAACCAAAAGACAACCGACAGAATGGGAGAAGATATTTGCAAATGACATATCAGATAAAGGACTAGTATCCAAAATCTATAAAGAACTTAACAAACTCAACACCCAAAGAACAAAGAATCCAATCAAGAAATGGGCAGAAGACATGAACAGACATTTTTCCAAAGAAGACATCCAAATGGCCAACAGACACATGAAAAAGTGCTCAATATCGCTCGGCATCAGGGAAATCCAAATCAAAACCTCAATGAGATACCACCTGACACCAGTCAGAATGGCTAAAATTAACAAGTCAGGAAACGACAGATGCTGGCGGGGATGCGGTGAAAGGGGAACCCTCCTACACTGTTGGTGGGAATGCAAGCTGGTGCAGCCACTCTGGAAAACTGTATGGAGGTTCCTCAAAAAGTTGAAAATAGAGCTACCATATGACCCAGCAATTGCACTACTGGGTATTTACCCCAAAGATACAAAAGTAGGGATCCGAAGGGGTACGTGCACCCTGATGTTTATAGCAGCAATGTCCACAATAGCCAAACTGTGGAAAGAGCCAAGATGTCCATCGACAGATGAATGGATAAAGAAGAGGTGGTATATATATACAATGGAATATTATGCAGCCATCAAAAGGAATGAGATCTTGCCATTTGCAACGATGTGGATCGAACTGGAGGGTATTATGTTAAGTGAAATAAGTCAAACAGAGAAAGACATTTATCATATGATCTCACTGATATGAGGAATTCTTAATTGCAGGAAACAAACTGAGGGTTGCTGGAGTGGGAGGTGGGGTGGGAGGGATGGGGTGACTGGGTGATAGACACTGGGGAGGGTATGTGCTCTGGTAAGCTCTGTGAATTGTGCAAGACTGTTGAATCTCAGATCTGTGCCTCTGAAACAAATAATGCAATATATGTTAAAAAAAAAAAAAAGAAGAAGAAGGTAGCGGGAGTGGAAGAATGAAGTGGGGGAAATCGGAGGGGTAGACGAACCATGAGAGACGATGGACTCTGAAAAACAAACTGAGGGTTCTAGAGGGGAGGGGGGTGGGAGGATGGGTTAGCCTGGTGGTGGGTATTGAGGAGGGCACATTCTGCATGGAGCACTGGGTGTTATGCACAAACAATGAATCATGGAACACTTCATCTAAAACTAATGATGTAATGTATGGGGATTAACATAAGAATAAAAAAAAAGAAAAGAAAAATAAAAAAAAATAAAAATAAATGAACTTAATTTGGTTCCAGTGATTGCTACATCTTACCTCTTAAGTCTTGCACGTTATTTTCTTTTACCTAATTTTTAATGTAAGTTGCATTAAGAGCACAAAGAATTCCCATGTCTTTTGTCCTGATTCCTCAAATGTTAACATTTTGCCACATTTGCTTTAACTTTCTCTCTCTCGTTATTTTTTTTTTTTCTTAAACCATTTGAGAATAAGTTGCAGACGCGATGCTCCTTAGCCCAGATACTTAATGTATTTCCTGGGAGGAAAGAGATTCTTTTACACAACCACAATGATAAAATCAGAAAATTAGCATCAAAACAATGCCATTATAATCTACAGACCTTATTCAGATTTTGTCAATTATCTTAATAATGTCCTTTATAGCAAAAGAAAGTTTGGATCCTGTGTTGCATGTGGTTGTCATATTTCTCTAATCTCTTTTAGTCTGGAACAGTTCCTCTGACTCTTCTTGTCTTTTATGATATTGATGTTTTTGAAGACCACATGTCAATATATTATAGAAAGTCCCTCCATTTGGGTTTGTCAGATGTTTCCTAGTTATGCCATTCAGGTTATACACTTTTGGTAGAGATTTCAGAGAAGTAATGTATTCTTTTCAGTGCCTCACATCAGGAGGCATATTATGGTGGTGCATAATAATTTCTCATAGAAAAACTATATCTTGGTATGCTCTTCTCAGTGGGAAACACATGAGAATTGTAAACTATCATCAGATTCTTAATAACCTAGTACAATTCTGTATTTATCACTTTCCAAGGCTAAGAAAGGTATAGAGCATGTCTTATTCCTATTTACAATTTAGCACCCAGGAAAGTGCATGACATCTAATTGCACTCAATAATACCTACTGAGTGGGCGCCTGGGTGGCTCAGTTGGTTAAGTGACTGCCTTCGGCTCAGGTCATGATCCTGGAGTCCCAGGATCGAGTCCCGCATCGGGCTCCTTGCTCAGCAGGGAGTCTGCTTCTCCCTCTGACCCTCCCCCCTCTCATCCTCTCTCTCTCTCTATCTCATTCTCTCTCAAATAAATAAATAAAATCTTTAAAAAAAATAATACCTACTGAGTGAATTATTTTTCAAGAGGAGAACACTCACTCCATCTTCACAAACCATGTTTACTTATGGTTTCTACTCTGGATCTCCTCAATCTTGGCTTCTTTCTCAACATAGACAGGGTCACACAGTAGTCCACTTTGGACACAGCTCCCTCTTAGGACATGACTTGTGGCTCCCCTCTGAAGCTCAGAGTGGTAAAATGCCACTCACTTCAGTGCTCAAGAATGTTGGATCACTAAATAAATACATGTTTAGAATATAATATGCCAAGTAATTCTCTCACTTCTGCTAAGCACTGGAATTTCATAAAGTAGATTGAAGAACTAACTCATTAACCTTCAAAAACTTTTTGTGATTTATAGAAAATATTAGGATCATCAATTTCAGTTTTCCCTATAAATTGGTGTTAACACTCAGGATGTAAGTTCTTGTCATAGTCTACATGTTAGGGGTTGCTGACAGATGACAAAATAAATAAACATGTCAGCAATGGAATATTTAATTAGAAAAAGATGATTATAATTGTTTACCAGGTTTTAATTTCTTCATAGATACTCAATTGTGGTTTGATTTTATATTATATGCAAATTAGTATTATACTGAACATTGATCTTTTTTTGTATGCAGATCTAAACTCCTTCTTGTTAGTTCTCTCTTAATTTTTAACATTACAAGTGATTGTTATTATTGTATTATGCAGTCAATAGTCTTTTTTGGATTTGCCCACATAGGCACATTAATGTACACATAACCACATATGTCTCAGAACTTCCATCTGGGATTACTTGGCCTTGTGGCTCTTATTGCCCTTATTGCTATTAAGAGATTAGCTCTCAGCCTAGCTGTCCATTTTGGGGAGATAATGTGCCTTTCTCTCTGGCTTATTTTAGTGTTTTCTCTTTGTACTTGGTGTTCTCCAGTCTAAGTATAATATATCTAGGTGTCAGTTACTACTCATTTATTCTGTTTGTGATTTGTTGGACTTCCTGATCAATGATTGGTATTTTTCATCAGTTGGGGAAAATTCCATCATTGTTTCTTTATCTCCTACGGAAATCCTAAATCCATGTATGTTAGGTCTCATCCTATCCTTTATTTGTCTTACGTTCTTTTTTACATTAAAAAAAAAAAACTCTCTCTCTGAGCTGAATCTAGATAATTTCCTCAAATGTATCTTCCAGTTGATTTTTTTTCCTTTTTCTGAAATGTCTGATCTGGTATAAGGCAGGCTGTCCATTAAGTTTGTTCATTTTCAATTTCAATTACTATATATTTTATTTATGAAAGTTTTGTTTAGGGGCACCTGGGTGGCTCAGTTGGTTAACTGCCTTTGGCTCAGGTCATGATCCCAGGGTCCTGGGATGGAGCCCTGCATTGGACTCCCTGCTCAGCGGGGAGCCTGCTTCTCCTTCTCCCTCTGCCTGCCACTCCCCCTGCTTGTGCTCTTTCTCTCTTTGTCAAATGGATAAATAAAATCTTTTATTTTTTTTTTAAGATTTTATTTATTTGACAGAGAGAGAGAGCACAAGTAGGGGAGTGACAGGCAGAGGGAGAGGGAAAAGCAGGCTCCCCTACAGAGCAGGGAGCCTGATGTGGGGCTTGATCCCAGGACCCCTGGATCATGACCTGAGCCAAAGGCAGTTACTTAACCAACTGAACCACCCAGCCACCCCAGATAAATAAAATAGTTTTTTAAAAAGTTTTTTTTTAATTCCTTTTCAAATAAGCTTATTCAACTTAGAGTCTCTCATTAGTTGCTCACATTTTTGTGCTGAGTGTTCAGAAAGGAATATGAAAAAATCTATGCCCAGATAAAGCTCACCATGTAGTATGGAAAATAGGTAGAAAAACTAAATGAAACATCATAGGCTAACATCTCAGGCTTGAAGGTGGTAACAGCTTCCCTGGGTGCTTCAGCCTTCCCTGCTGGTTTCTTAATCCTATTTATTCTTTTTAAAATTGTTCTGAGAACAAGACACCCCAATAATTAGATAGCAACAGTTAACAGACAAGATGAGTCCCTTCATGTCAAGGGAAAAAAAATCCAAAAACTATAATCAGGCTGAATAATCATGAGGAACAAAACCACTCAGCACCAAGATGACAAGCTTGTACAAAATTCATCAAAATTTGCAGAAAGATCCCTGCAACATATCTTATCATGCTCTTCAGTGGCTGCTGCTACATCCTGGAACTGCTACCAGAAATGGTGAGCTGTATCCTGCTGGTCACTCTGCTCCTGAAGTTTGCAGTTTGGCACCTGAGTCTGACCAATTTCGGAGCGTACTTTTGGTTTGCAGCAGAGGCTATGTCTCCCCAGTTTGTAAATTGCATGGTGATAAACTTTTCCTTCCCTCTGACCAAATCATTGCATTCTGAGAATTTTTGTTGAGAGTTCCTTCATTCAAAAGTCTTTTAAAAAATTCCAGCTGAATATGCCTTCTATTTCTCATCAAGACCCTACTTAATACAATTCCCCAAAATCCTTTTCCATAGAGCATGAGCACAATAAAGAGGGAGTAACAACATTTATGATAACGTGGCAGATTTTAGAGCCCTTTCCCACAAAGGGAAATAAATCTAACATGATAATTGTGTATTTCATCTTGGACATCAAGTATTGAATAGATAATATGATACTGTTTCCACCAAAACTGGTCTGACACCAATTGGGTACACTGTAATTCAATTCCAACACTGGCCACCTGAAGTTAGGTATAGTCCCCACAGGTTGAGGCAGAGTCCTGCCCTCACTTTAGACAGTAGCCACAAGTCTCAGAGGGTCCCCTTGGGTTTGATACTTCACTAGAACAACTAACAGAACTCAGGAAAGTGCTGTACTTATGAGTATAGGTTTATTGTAAAAGATACACATGGGGCAAGATCTGGGAGGGTCCCAAATGCATAGTTTCTGTTCCCTCTCCCTGTGGAATAAGGGTGTGTCACTATTGGGGTTTCATTACATGGACACAGTTGGTTAAATCATGGACCACATAACTGAACTCAATTTCCAGGCCCATCCCAACCCCCAACCCTCAAGGTGTGGCTTGAAGTCCCAACCCTCTAATTATATGGTTGGCTCTTTTTTTGGTGACCAGCCCCCCATCCTAAAGCTATCTAGGGACCTATCATGGGTCACCTCATTGGCATAACAAAAACACTCCTCTATCATTTAGGAAATTCCAAGACATTTAAGAGACTCCATGCCAGGAAGCCAAGACAAAGACCAGAAACATTCTTTAGTATACAACAATGATCATGAGAAGGCTTAATGAACTTGTAGCTTCTCCCAGAGCACAGGATGTTCAAACTTCATATTAGTAGTGGGAAGGGACTTAGGACACAAATCAACATAAACTTAAATTGGGATGCTATTTGTAACTAGGGTTTCCCAAATTATGGATTTGGCAAGTTATGACAAATGTTGTCATTAAACTTATGAATTGATATCTATATACTTACCTCACTTTCCAAAAAGATTTGGGACTATGAACAAGACTTCTTTTCAAAATATCCTATTATAAGGAAGTATAATTCACCCAAACCATAGAAAATAGTCTAAATGGAGGCAATAGTAGTGAGCTGAGACTCTGTGGGCTTAGATCCACACCCTAGCTCAGCCACAATGTTACTCTTGCCTTATCTCTGCTGCTCTGTGTATAACACCAAAAGCTGGACAAGATGATATCTGCCATCCTACGCCTGCCACAAGTCAACTGTCAGTTCATGCAATGATGGCATCATGTGTACTTAAGCTTCAAATAACTGGCATTCTCAGAATATTTATAATATGTAATTTTCAAGCTTTTAATCTTAGAAACTTTTATCATATATGGTATTGAGATTTAAAAATCAATTGTCAATTTAGTAAATATATATATATAAACTAATTTTTATATTAAGGTTAGAGATTTATCATTTTTTAAGTTTGTGGAAATAAGGTCCAGAAAAATGAAAAATCAATATAATTTATTTTAAAGAAACCACTTTAGGCCAAGTAACATTTGTACTTGCTGGTGGCTATTCAGTAGTATTTATCCATTAGGAAGTATTTTATGTTTAGTCAGACACTTACAATTAAATGATTACCAGCTTGTTTGCCAAAAACATGAGATTCTTCAAGAAGAAAAAGGATAACAACCAGAGCTACTTAAGTACTTTTGTAAGATTAACAAAATCTGCCATTTAAAAATAAATTAAATGTACTACCTGAGATGCGTTGCTTCAAAAAGGTAGCATGTCATCATATTGGTGAAATGCTTTGAAATGAAATGTGGGTAGATTTTTAAAAATATAAAACAGACAGCTTTGGGGGCAGAAAAATGCATTCATATAGAAAACATGAGACTATAAGTAAGTATATAAAGGAGAGGGGCTTACCCTAGTAAACTAAATGTGGCTCTAATGGGAATAACAGGAAATATATTATTTAAAGGCTCATGATCAGTTGTTTGTAACAGAAATCAGGAAAGGGGTATCTATTGCAGTCTCCTAGGTGTCTGGAACATCTCTGTGTTAGAGAGAAGGCTGTAGGCTGAGCTTCTAAGACCCTCCCAGAATACCACCACAGAAGAGGACTACTGGAGCTGCCACCTCAGTTTCTATCTGGAAGATGGAGACTCAAGAAGTCACTGTCCCAGATGGACCACAGTTAAAAAGATATGCATGCCCTGCCACCCAGCATCTGCTCACCAAAAGCCTTTCATTAGGATATTCATAACACACTCATTATAGCCCCAAAAAGAAACTACTCAATTGACATAAAAGACATAAATTGTGTTATAGTCACACAACTATATAACAATGAGAATAAACAACCAATCTGCAATCAATAATATAGATGAATCTCATAAACACCATTCAGGAAAAAAGTCAGACACATGGAGTATATACTATATAATTCCATTTATATAACATGCAAAGACAGTCAAAATTAATCTATGGAGTATTTTATATACTCCCATAAAATAAAAATTTAAGTCACTGCCTCAACTATGGATCTAGGCCCCCACTGTCCTAGCCCCAGTCCACACCAGCAAATTGGATGCCTGTACACTGCTCTAGACGTCAATGAATTTAAGGACCAAGCTAGGGCTCTACTCCCAGGAAAGAATTCCATCCCCAGCTTGCCTGTGGAATGACAGACAGAAGAGCCTGCATCTCCTCTTGACCTTCCTAATCTGCAAAGCAGAAATTTGATGGAAGCCAGTCTAAATAAAAGTTCTCAAATTTGAGGGTCTAAGAGGTATAGCTGCAAGTCTGAAATATGCCAGTTTCCAGAGTAGGCACAGGGCAGGGGGTTGGGATGGAGTCAGTGTGCAAATCGGCCTCCCTTTACCATCCACTAGCTGATGTCCTTGGTATTTGCCTCTTTAGTTTAATCTTGCCTCATCTGTTAACAGTTTAATGTAGTAACTTTCTCAGGGCTTGTTTATAATTTAGATTTTATTGTGAATGAGTTCAGATAAACAGCAAAACAAGGAAGAATGGAAAACTCATGACAAGAGACTGTCATACTTTGGTATGCCTGTCTCCTTTCTTTCTTTCTTTCTTTCTTTCTTTCTTTCTTTCTTTCTTTCTT